>NC_064629.1:852175157-852257657 GCF_023864275.1 Schistocerca cancellata | reverse complement strand
AAGGAAAAATGACTGTCTATATACCTCCGTACAAGCCCAAATTTCTCTTACCTACATGGTCCTTGCGTAAAATGTACATTGGAAGCAGTGGAATCGTTTGTGCAATCAGCTTCAGATGCCAGTTCTCTAAATTTTCTCACCAGTGTTCCAAGGAAAAGTCACCTTTCCTCATGAAATTCCCATTTGCATCCCTGAAGCACCTCCATAATACTTTAATGTTGTTCAAACCTACCAGTAAGAAATCTAGCAGCCCACCCAGCTTTAATCTGACCTGGTGCAGATCCCAAACACTTGAGCAGTACTAAAGAATGGTTCGCACTAGTATCCTATGTGTGACTCCTTTACAGGTGAACCACACTTCCCTGAAATGCTCCCAATAAACTGAAGTTGGCCATTGATCTTCCCTACTACAATCCTTATGTGCTTGTGCCATTTCGTATCGCTTTGCAATGTTACGCCTAGATAGCTGACTGAGTGTGGAGCAAGAGCACACTACTAATGCTGTTTTCAAACATTATAGGTTTGTTCTGGTAAACCTTCCGGGATGTAAGGTCATGGTCCATGAAACTCTTCAGCTCCTTTTATATATATATATATATATATATATATATATATATATATATATATATAAGAAAGATGATGAGACTTACCAAACAAAAGCGCTGGCAGGTCGATAGACACACAAACATACACACAAAATTCTAGCTTTCGCAACCAACGGTTGCCTCGTCAGGAAAGAGGGAAGGAGAGGGAAAGACAAAAGGATTTGGGTTTTAAGGGAGAGGGTAAGGAGTCATTCCAATCCCGGGAGCGGAAAGACTTACCTTAGGGGGAAAAAAGGACAGGTATACACTCGCGCGCGCACACACACACACACACACACACACACACACACACACACACACATCCGCATATACACAGACACAAGCAGACATCAATCAAAGCGAACAAAGTATTACATCAGTTACACGCGAGAGCACCACTGAACAAGTCCTTTCCTGTACACTGTACTCTGCGCATTGATACCTACAATAAGTCAACAATCCAATGTCACATAGTAACAATAGATACAAAATTCAAGAATGTCTGCTTGTGTCTGTGTATATGCGGATGGATATGTGTGTGTGTGCGAGTGTATACCTGTCCTTTTTTCCCCCTAAGGTAAGTCTTTCCGCTCCCGGGATTGGAATGACTCCTTACCCTCTCTCTTAAAACCCAAATCCTTTTGTCTTTCCCTCTCCTTCCCTCTTTCCTGACGAGGCAACCGTTGGTTGCGAAAGCTAGAATTTTGTGTGTATGTTTGTGTTTGTTTGTGTGTCTATCGACCTGCCAGCGCTTTTGTTTGGTAAGTCTCATCATCTTTCTTTTTATATATATATATATATATATATATATATATATATATATATATAGTGCTAGCTGCTTTAAATTTGTCTGTCATCTGCTCACCTCCTATGGTCGCTCAGTGATGACACCTTTGTGTATACCGCAGCATCATCAGAAAACAACCACAGACTGCTGCTCGCCCTGCTGACCAGAACATTTATGTAAATAGAAAAATAAATAAATAAATAAATAAATGGCCCTGTCACACTTCCCTCGGGCACTCTTGATGATACTTGTGTCTCTGAAAAACACTCATTATCGAGACAACATACTGGGTTCAGTTACTTATGAAGTCTTTGAGCCACTCACCTAACTGGGAACATGATAACATGAAAGATTATGTTACCGAAATATTTCAGCTGTCACTTTTAGACTGTTACTTTCTGGTTTTGTGCCCTTTTCCATTAATCCTTGAGGAATTTGTCCTATTTTGTCATTTCTCTTATCACTTTATTATTACTGTGTTTTTCTTCAGTAGTTTTTGTTCACTGTTGATCAACTGTCTTAAGAAATGTTGATCCTGCTTACTAGAGCACTGTACTCCATGTAAACAATGCTCACTCCCCATCCTTCACACTCATTGTGGGAGGATGCCGCCGGCAGCTTCTGCACTCGGCATCACATGGGCTAGCACTCACTGAGTGTGGGGCAACAGGCGTGTGGCCCTACCATGTGGCAAGGGAAACATGGAGTCTGCACGGCTTCGTCACAACATAGTGGCACTAACAGGCTTGGCGAGCATTGGAATGCATTTAGAATCAGAATTTCTTTACAGCTATCAATTTTCCATGTTTTTTTCAGGGAATGTGTTTGCTGTTTATCTGAAATTAAGCAAATATTACAACAGTGACTGAGTACGATTATATATAATGAAAATTAAAGTGATAATTTATTACTGAATTTTAGTGAAGGTAATTGATTTAGCTGTGTAACTATAAATTTGTATGAATGGGTGAGTGACGAACTACTGTTCATTCAGTCTGCAGCTGATTTTGAGACATATTTTGGATAAAATAGATGAAACTGAGCCTGAGAATTCATTATAGTTGTCAACTTTGTTTATAATTAACACAAAAACCTCAGTGCAGCTACACTGTAGGCTCTCATCAGTAAATTGAGCAAATGAACTTTTAGGACTCGCAGATGAACTTGTAGGGCTAATTACTTTGTATGATACAAGCAGAAATGACTTGAAAGAGGGAGGGAACGTTAAGAGTAGTGGTAAGCAGAGGTATTCATTACTTGAATAAATTTCAGTCTAGATAATTATTCGAATAATTAGACAATTCGGATGAATTTATTCATGAATAAATTATTAGTATTCCCTTGGATAAGTGCAATTTATGTTTGCTAAATAATGTATGAATGGTCTGCACTGAAATGTGCCTCGGTGGCTCAGTGGTTGTTCCAGACTCAAAGCTAAAAAATGGGGGTTCAGTCTGCCATTGGTCATACGACTTTGTCTGTCGCTTATCGCTTGCTTCACTCCTAACAATGAGGAACATATTGCTGATATTCGATTTATGAGCATAAGGCTGTGTTCCAAGGTATAATTCTCTGCCTAACATTTCGTCTTCCACTGCCGGGAACTTCAACAGAGTCTTTAATGACACAAAAAGCTGTTACAAAATTGAAAAAGCTCAGGAAGCCTTCTTCTTTTCTGTTGAAACTGTTTTTGTGCTTTTGAATTCCTATGGCCTCTCTGTACATCCTAGTTTATTAATTATCTTGCTAAAACCACAGTGTCAGAGAAATGAATTTGGTGGTTTCGCAGCCCTAGTGCAAGATCTGCTACTGCTGAATTATCCATCTCCCCAGGTAACAGTTGACTTTGTGTTCCTTGAGGCACAAATCAATTTCAGCAGAAGAGGAGGAGGACTGAAATTAGATGAGTCGTGGTCAATAACTGGTAAATAAAACAAACAGTGCCAACTCTTCCCCTCTATAAGATCCATAGCATACATCAGCGTGTCCCCCCTGCAGGTCGGGGGGTTAGAATAGGCCCAAGATATTCCTGCCTGTCGTAAGAGGCAACTAAAAGGAGTCTCTCACGTTTCGGCCTCTGTGTGATGGAGGTCAAACCCTACAGGTACCATTTTTCAAAATTTTCCCAATGAACAAGCCAATTGGGGAAGGGCGGCTTACACTGAGACCTCTCGCATCCTTCGTCAACGTGGATCTGCACTTCCGCTCATTCTCCAGCTGTTGGGTGAGGTCACCCTCCTGGGTGCATTTTCCTCCATCCTCCGTGCAGCATCGCTTTCTGCGCTGTCGATGATAATGGACTTCTTAGTTTGTTTGCACCTGATATCCACCACGGTAGCGAGTCTGTTGTGGTGGGGCCGCCATGTACCCTGTCGGTTGTAGTCCCCTTACCACACGGGGATCGCTCTGCTGATGCCCTCGCTGTTAACTTCCCATGTATGCCAAGTAGTAGATGCCCGTCACCCTGGGGCATTGGGACTCCACGCAATGGCCATCCTGCCAGGTGGCCTTTGCTGTGGCGTGGTGGCACCCGTGGGTAGGGCCCCTGGTCGGAGTGGATGGCATCAGGGCGGATAACACACCATGAAGCATAGTACATCATCTCTTGCTGGTGGTCAAACACCAGCAGCCTCTTAAGCGGTCAAAGTCTAACTTCAATGCTAAGTTTTTTGTAGAGCATTTAGAGGGTAAGCTCGGGGAGGTGGATGGTTTTTCCAAAATGCTGTCAGGATCAGTCTTGATCAAAACAACATCCTCTGCCCAGTCACGGGCACTACTCACTTGTGACAAGCTGGGGGATGTTTCTGTTTCCATCACACCCCATGAGAGCTTAAATATGGTCCAGGGTATCATATTTCACAGGGACCTTCCTTTGCAGTCTGATTATGAGCTGTGCACCAGGGTAGAGGGGCGAGGTGTCCAATTCGTACGGCGCATCCACTGGGGTCTGAGGGATAATCAGGTTGCCACCAGTGCCTTCATCTTTGCCTTCGAGGGTGACACATTACCCGAGAAGGTCAAGGTGATGGTCTACCGCTGTGACGTAAAGCGATATATCCCTCCCCCAATGCGGTGCTTGGTGCTGGACGATTGGCCATACGCCTTCCCGCTGTACTTCCATCATCACGTGTCAGGATTTTGGATGTCCTTCGTGTCCCAATACTCCCTCTGCCATGCCTCCCATCTGTGTCAACTGCCGAGAGCACCCTTTGCCTTGCTCGCCAAACTGCAGGGTTCTCCAGAAATAAAGAAAAATTATGGAATACAAGACCCTGGACCAACTGACCTACACTGAGGCTGAGAGAAAGTATGAGAGGCTACATCCTGTGCATATGACGTCAACCTACACCGTTGCTACAACAACGTTTCTACCATCTTCCATTCCGCTGCGTACAGTTGGCTCTCAGAACCGTCAGACTCCACCTGACCCCTTGATGGTGGTGGCACTTCCCTCTCTCTTGCTCCTGCACAACCTACTTCAGGAGCGACCCCCCCGCCCCCACCCCCTCCCACAACCATCGGGGACATCAATCCCCAATTTTCAGCCAGAGAAGCATAATGGACTTCTTTGGCTCCTCTCGCCAGGAAGGGGATCCCTTGGGTCACTCCCTTCCCCGGTTCCTACCAGTGGCAAAGCTGATCCCTGCCAGTGACTGAAGCAACCACAGGTAGCTGGTCTTAGGGCTTCATGGTCCTCCTCAGTCCCTGAGACAGAATCAGTGAAGCCCTCACAGCCGGACAAACCTATGGAGCAGTGAGAGAAACCTAAAAATAAAAAGACCCAAGGCACTGTGGTAGCGTCCACACCACCGCTGCCTACAAGTTCTGTCTGAGAATAAGGTGGAGATTCTGGCGTCCTGCTGAGGACCCAGATCTTGCTGGGTCCTCAGGCACTATGGATATCAATTGCACGGGTACTCATCTGGTGGCAGCAGGGACCCTGAGGCGTAGAGTGCCTCATTGAGTGGTTTTTGCCTTCCCAGTCTTACGATCACATAATCCTCCAGTGGAATTGCGGAGGTTTTTTCCACCACCTGGCTGAGCTACAGCAACAGTTAAGCATTACACCTGCTTTTTGCATTGCCCTCCAGGAAACCTGGTTCCCGGCAATGCGGACCACTGCCCTCCATGGCGACACGGGATATTACAGGAACCATTGCGACTATAATAGTGTGTCTTGTGGAGTTTGCGTCTATGTCCTGAACTCAATATTTAGTGAACATGTGCCCCTTCAAACCACTCTTGAAGCTGTGACTTTCAGAATAAGGATGACACAGAAAATAATTGTCTGCAATGTATATCTTTCTACAGTAGCCCTGAACGTATTAGCTGCACTGATTGATAAACTCCCTAAACCTTTCCTACTTTTGGGAGATTTTAACGTGCATAACCCCTTGTGAGGTGGCTCCGTGCTTACTGGCCGAGGTAGGAAGGTCGAAAATTTACTGTCGCAACACGACCTCTGCCTCTTAAATACAAGTGCTCCCACACAATTCAGTGTGGCACATGGCACATATTCGGCCATTGATCTCTCAGTTTGCAGTCCTGGTCTTCTCCCATCTATCCAGCCTTCACCCATCTATCCACTGGAGAGCACATGACGACTTGTGTGGTAGTGACCTCTTCCCCATCTTCTTGTCACTCCCTTGGCATCATGCCCATGGACGCCTACCCAGATGGGCTTTAAACAAGGAGGACTGGGAGGCCTTCACCTCTGCTGTCACTGCTGAATCTCCCCCCACATGGTGCCATCGATGTTGTCATTGAGCAGGTCACTTCAACGATCATTTCTGCAGCGGAAAATGTGATCCCTCATTCTTTAGGGTGCCCCCAACGAAAGACAGTCCCTTGGTGATCACCAGAAATCGCTAAGGCAATTAAAGAGTGTCGATGAGCTCTACAGTGATGTAAGCGGCACCCTTCCCTAGAGCACCTAATAAACTTTAAGCAGCTCTGTGCCCATGTTCAGCAGCTTTTAAAACGATGAAAGCAGGGGTGTTGGGAGAGGTACGTGTTGACCATTGGGTGTCGTACGACACCTTCACAAATCTGGACGAAGATCAGATGTCTTTTTGGGTACCCGACCTCAACATGTGTCCCTGGCATTTACATGAATGGCGTGTTATCTACCTACGCAAACACAATTTCTGAGCACTATGCTCAAGCCTCTGCGTCACAGAACCACCCCTCAGCCTTTCGCACCCTCAAATGGTGGATGGAAAGGATAGTCCCGTCGTTCACTACATGCCACAGTGAAACCTATAACTCCCCATTTTCAGAGTGGGAGCTCAAATTCAAATGGTTCAAATGGCTCTGAGCACTATGGGACTCAACATCTTAGGTCATAAGTCCCCTAGAACTTAGAACTACTTAAACCTAACTAACCTAAGGACATCACACACACCCATGCCCGAGGCAGGATTCGAACCTGCGACCGTAGCAGCCTCGCGGTTCCGGACTGCAGCGCCAGAACCGCACGGCCACCGCGGCCGGCTAGTGGGAGCTCCTCAGCACCCTTGCACATTGCCCTGACACAGCTCCCGGATCGGATCGGATCAACAGTCAGATGATTAAACATCTCTCGTCTGACTGCAAGTGACATCTCCTCGTGATCTCAACTGGATCTGGTGTGATGGCGTTTTTCCATCACAGTGGCAAGAGAGCACCATCATTCAAGTGCTCAAACCCGGTCAAAACCCACTTGATGTGGATAACTACCAGCCATCGGCCTCACCATTCCAGCTGCTGGAATGTATGGTGTGTCTATGGTTGGGTTGGGTCCTGGAGTCACGTGGCCTACTGGCTCCATGTCAGGGCGGCTTCCGCCTGGGTCATTCTATAACTGATAATCTTGTGTTCCTTGAGTCTACCATCCAAACTGCCTTTTCCAGATGCCAACATCTGATTGCCTTTTTTTTGACTTACGTAAAGCATACAACGTGACCTGGCGTCGTCATATCCTTGCCACATTGTACGATTAGGGTCTCCTGGGCCCACTCCCGATTCTTATCCAAAATTTCCTGTCACTCCGTTCTTTCCATGTCCAAGTTGCTGCCTCCCATAGTTCACCCCTGTATTCAGGAGAATGGCATTCTGCAGGGCTCCGTATTGAGTGTGTGTGTATTTTTAGGGGCTAGCAGAGTGTGTGTGTATTTTTAGTGGCTAGCAGCAGCTGTAGGGCCGTCGGTCTCACCTTCTCTGTATGCGGATGACTTCTGCATTTTGTACTGCTCCCCTAATACTGTTGTTGCTGAGCGGTGCCTACAGGGAACCATTCACAAGGTGCAATCATGGGCTGTAGCTCACGGATTCCAGTTTTCAGCCGCGAAGTTGTGCATTTCTGTTGGCATAGCACCATTTATTCAGAACCAGAACTTTACCTTAATGATGATCCACTAGCTGTAGTGGAGACATATCGATTCTTAGGACTGGTTTTTGATGCCCGATTGACTTTGCTACCTCACCTTCATCAGCTTAAGTGGAAGTGCTGGCAGCACCTCAGTGCCCTCCGCTGCTTTAGCGCCCTCCGCTGTTTGAGCGCTACGCTGCTGCAGCTCTGCAGAGCCCTTGTTCAACCCCACGTTGACTATGGGAGTCTGATTTACTGTTTGGTGGCACCCTCGGCATTGCGTTTACTCGACCCAGTGCACCACTGTGGCGTTTGCCTAGTGACAGGAGCTTTTAGAACGAGTCGGTGACCAGTGTCCTGGTGGAGCCTGGAGTCCCTCCATTTGAGGTTAGTTATGCACTACTGCTCACCAGTTACATTGCACACATTCATAGTTTTCCTACACATCTGAATTGCCGTCTCCTTTTCCCAACCATCCTCCTACAGTGGCGGCCCAGGTCAGGACTTCAGATTGCAATTCGTGTCTGGTCCCTCCTGTCTCAACTGGAGTCCTTCCTGTTGCCACCTATCCTCGATGTCCATTCACATACACCTCCATGGTGTACACCTAGGCCACAGATTCTTCTGGACCTTTCACGTGGTCCTAACCCTCGGACTCTCCGCTATCACTTCCTCTCGATTCTCGACATGTACCGAGGCCATGAGGTGGTTTACACCAACGGCTCGATGACTGATGGTCACGTAGGCTTTGTGTATGTTCGTGGAGGACGTATTGAATTGCATTCCTTGCCAGATGGCTGCCATTTTATCACTGTAGAGCTGGCGGCCATATCTCGTGCTCTTGAGCACATCCACTCCTGACCTGGCGAGTAATTTCTCTTGTGTACTGATTCCTTGAGCAGCCTACAAGTTATCGACCAGTACTATTCTCGCCAACCTTTGGTAACATTCATTCAGGAGTCCATCTATTCCCTGGAATGGTCCTGTCATTTAGTGGTGTTTATGTGGACTTTGGACACATCGTAATCCGAGGCAACAAACTTGCTGACAGGCTACGTGGAAACCGCTTCTGGAGATGGGCATTTCCAAAACTGACCTGGGTTCTGTCTTACACCGCAGGGGTTTTTCGGCTTTGGGAGACGGAATGGCATAACAGTATGCACAACAAACTGCATGTCATTAAGGAGACTACGAGTGTGTGGAAGTCTTCCATGCAGTCCTCTCACAGGGAATCAGTTGTTCTCTGCCGGCTCTGCATTGGCCGTACGTGGGTAATGCATGGTTACCTCCTCCGTCGGGAGAACCCACCTCGCTGTCCCTGTGGCTCACAAATGATGGTCGTCCACCTCTTGCTGGATTGCGCCCATTTAGCTGCTCTGCGGCAGACTTTTAACTTTGCCAGAACCCTACCTCTGGTGTTGGGCGACAATGCCTCAACAGCAGCTTTATTTTTATGTTTTATTTGTGAGGGTAGGTTTTATCATTTGATCTAAATTTTGGTGCATGTCCTTTGTCCCTCTGTGTCCTCCACCCCAGTGCTTTTAGGGTGGAGGTTCTAATGTGCTGCAAAGTGGATGGCTTCTCCTTTTTATTCTTATGGTCAGCCAGCCATGGTAATCTGCTCTCTTTTTTTGATCTCTTCTACATGTTTCTTGCATCTCTCTGTGGTTTTCTTGTCTGATTTTGTTCATTTTAATGTTTGTTGCCCTTCTGTCATTCTTGTGGTTTTCTCCTTTCTTCCAGCTGTGTTTTGTATGGCTCAATTATTTTACTCCCACCCTTGTGGAATTATTTTAATCAGAATGATGGACTGATGACCTGGCAGTTTGGTCCATCCTTCCCTCTTTAAAACCAACCAACCGATACATGAGTGTGACTCCTTAGGCAGCTGCAGCTGCAGCTGCAGCAGCAGCCTTCTGACATCACGAACTGACTGTTGGATGGATATATAGAAACAGTTCAGCTTGCTGAACTTGTTTTGAGTCTGTAACAGCTATCCGAGATGTTAAAGCTTCCAATGAAGTCTTCAGAAGTGGAAGACAAAATTTCAGGCAGAGAAATATGCCTTGGACCACAACCTTATGCCCATAAATCAAATATCAGCAATGTCACAAGTACTTGCCATTGAAGCCTGCAGTGAATAAGAAAATACCAAGTGAAGATGCACCATGTTTAAGAGTACATGTTTAGTAGTAGGTTCCCCTCTGACTGCCTGTATAGATCAGTTCAGAGGTGAGAGGAAGTCAATGGCACACAACCATGCCTAGTAAAGCAGTATAGTGTTCAAACCAGTCTCCAGTTGATTACATCTTTACTTGCTTTACAGTGTAACAAATTCAAGATAAAAATGCTTCGACGCAGATGGCCTTAGCTGTTACAAGACCGATGCTGGCCAATTCAACTGACTCTCCACTTGTAGGTACATCCCCCTTCCCCTGCAAACATGAGAAGTTACTATACATAAGTAACCAAAAGCGAGAATGCAGCCAACGGAAACTCTTAATCTGCAATACCCTCTTCCTTTGTACCAAGGATGCTAACACTATTGGATATAGGTGTTTTTTTAATATAATTATGTAGTTTATTCGTGTTTATAGTGCTACAAAATGAGTGAAAAAAGTAAAAGCTCAGTGGTTGCTAATGACATGTCTGAAACATTTGTGAAATAATTCTTTTTAATGTGATGTGCCTCTGTGCAGTTACTTAGAGCTTCAGGTTTGAAAAATTTTGAAGAGATGCTGGGTTTGAATGCATAAAATAATTCAGAAATATTGCAGCACACAGACAACTTTTTTATTGAGAAAATGTTGAGAGAGTATTGGAAGACTCCTTTCTACGCCAACTGCAATTAATGCAGCAACATCTTACCCACTATTTAAAAACAAATAGTTCTCCTGTATTGGTGTCCACGAGCTTGAAAGTCTTAACACTATCCTAAAATAAAGACAGTTTCAGGAGATATAAAACACCAATATCCTCTTTGAAGATGTGGAACATATTTTCTGTAGTGTGTAACAATGGTACTACTTCAAAAATTAATTAAACCTTTTGATGAGATGTTTTAAAAACAGTTGTTCTGGAAATCAGCTTAAACGCAGCAAAACATACATGTGTTTATAAAAGACAAAGAACTGCACCAGTAAATGTATTTGGGTTTCGTATTTATTTGTTATTCTTAACACTTTTATCCACAGAAGACGAATAAATGTTTTTGCTCATGTAAGTGAATAATGTTTTGAATAAATGTTTTTATCTGTTATTTATGATTAACAAATAATACTTTTTATCTGTATTAATTATCCAAATAAGTGGCCAAGTCTGGTGGTAAGGGAAGCACATCGCACATGTGCACACTGCAGATTCGAAGCCTGTGTGTGAGTGACTGTGAGTGCTTGCTATCTACGTGGTTGTGGACAAGTGTGTGATACCCACGTCACCGTAAACAAGCATTCGCTCACTTGGGTTATTAAGTGAGGCGGCATCAATCATCTTCTGCCAACCTGCATGAAGTGTATTCACACTATGTCTTGCACAATGCAGCCAAGTGCAGACCACCCGGACGGGCCACATGCTTGCAGGGTTCTACTGCTTACTATTGCTGTGCTTTTTTAATCTAACAATAAAGCTATTGACTTGCATATAATTGTCAACTTCTTTTCTCCTATAATGGTGCTTTACTTGTTTCACAGTGTGAAGTAGCCGCACTAAGAAGAAAACCTGGTCCTATGTAGGTTTCAGCGGATATTGCTATTCTATATTTGGTTGCTGTAGTACACACAAAGTTATTTGTGAATACTAAATATTGTTCATTCCACTGCATTCTGTTTCCCTTAGTTGGAGAAATTCCCTATTGTATTCAAATTTGTCATATGATGTAACTTTCTCTTATTTTGAAAAAGCAGGCTTGATGTCTGTGACAGCATTAACAATATAAAGTAATTTATTTGAAAACATTTTAATGACGCTGATCAAAACCAGATTTTATTTGACTATTAATAAAATTGTTCTCAAATAACTAGCTTGTATTTGCTGTTCAGAAATCTTAAAATGGTACTCTTTATTTATTTATACCCAATTACCTATAATTTAAAGACAGATTGTATTCATTTTTGCACTAATTATTACAGTCAACAGGAATTATTTTTTAATACATCAGCAACTAATTATACAATATACATTATTACACCCAACACTGACTACTTACCATCACCATAAGTAATTCTACTGTTAAAAAGAAACTACACTTGTTACAAAATCTAAGTATGTCTGCCACTATTATAACAACATTAGTTATTGTCTGACACAGTCCACAATGCACTCCATCGCTCCCCAGTCTGTAAACATAACATGCCAGTTCCTTGAGGACTACAGAGAGTTTTGTTGTTCCAACTGCTGCTTCTGTTGGTTTCATGGTTGCAGGGGCTGACAACCCTGGTCCAAGGCTGCCGGTGAGAAGCACAGACACATGCTAGCACACATCATCTATATTCTAGTTGCTAGGGTGATGAGACATGGCCCACAGCTATGTTTCCACTCTGGTCTTACAATCACCGTGCATGCAGTGTTGGCTGTCCTGTCTGCGTTGGATATCAATCTTTTGTTGCAATATCCCATAGCGCAATAGACAGGGGTGGATTGATAAGGTAACATGCTACCAAAGCCTTTCTTGGAATGGCTTCGGCAGTATGGTTCAGGATTGCCATTCTATTTAGCATCGCAGTATCTGCTTGATATTGAGTCTTCCATGGCAATCAGCATTAGCATCTACCTATAGTGGACATCTAGAAATAATGTTTTATGGCCAGTCTTCTTCACTACAGGCACATGCGGAGATTTGTCATTGACCAATTCATTTGGCATTGACCAATTCAATGCCAGCAGGTCGCAGAAGGCCCATCACCTGTCAAGGAGTGTGTTGGAGGCCTCCTATGAGATTCAGGTGCCTCATTCCCAGTCTCTGTTTTATGCTTGGGAGAAAGCAATAGGTGCACCTCATTGTATGGACATCATCCCATCTTTCTGCCATGGGTGGAAGACCTGACTGTGAATTTGCTGCCTGCCTGTGGGCTTTATTACTATTAAATTCAGCATTCCTATTAAATTCAGCATTTCTGCCTTCAGCTTATACACTGCCACTTTTTTCACATCTGGAGACTGAGTGGAGATATTTCAAGTATTACTTACAGTGGCTCAACAGACACAGCACCAAAAACTCCCATCAGCCAAAGTCGTATTCTGTATTGCTCTCTGGTAACTAGCTGTGCTGGTTAATAGTGTGCTTCCGGATTTACAGCTGAGTTGTTGTTCAGCATCACAATATCACATTTGATGACATAATAACGACCATGTATCTTCACTTGTGGTTTTGCACGTTGTAGCCTTACAAAATAAACAATCCCTCTCACACAGAGCTTATGTTGCTGAAAGAAGTAAACATCAGCCTTGTGAATGCAGATGTACAACTTGTTTGTTAGTCAGCCAGTCATTGATAAGCCCCCCCCCCCCCCCCCCCCACAAAGGGTATGTGCTTGGCGACCACGGGCCCCCCGCCCTCGCAGCTCCACTTCTCTTTCTGTGCTGCTCGTATCCTCTTCCCCTGTCCTTTCTCCCTCTCTTAGGGAGATGTCTCATGCCCCCATGGGCTCTTCAATCACATTTGCGTTGGTTTGCATGTAGCAATATTATCTCTTGTACTGCGCCTTCCCTGTACTGCGCCTTCCCTGTACTGCGCCTTCCCTGTACTGCGCCTTCCCTGTACTGCGCCTTCCCTGTACTGCGCCTTCCCTGTACTGCATCCCCCCCCCCCCCCCCCCCCAAATATCATATAAAAGTGGAGGCTCACAGGACACTTAACTCAACTCGTGGTGTTCCCTACACCCGGTTGTTGGATGGTTTGATGGAGGACAAAACAACTAATTATCTATGAGTTCAGGGCGTTACTGCTGTTCATCGAGTTATGAAGAAGGAAGCTGCCGATTTGGTGCCCACTCACACATTGTTCCTGAATTTCGATCGATTAACACTTCCTACTAAGATAAAGGCAGGTTATGAAGTCATTTCTGTGCGCCCTTATATTCCCAATCGTTGAAAGTCATCTCTGTGCGCCCTTATATTCCCAATCTGTTGCAAGTCATCTCTGTGCGCCCTCATATTCCCAATCTGTTGCGGTGTTATAAATGCCACCAGTTCAATCATACCAGCACATCATGTAAAAACGCAGTCAAATGTGTCACTTGTAGCAGGGATGCACACGAGGGCACATGACCACCTCCTTCCCCCCGTTGCATTAATTGTCTTGGAGAACATGCTGCTTCTTCTCGTTCTTGTCCCATCTATCAAGACGAGCGTTCTGTTCAGGAATAAGGGTGAAGGAGGAGGTACCTTTTCCTGTTGCCCGGAAACTTTTGGCAAGCTGTAAACCAAATGTTCCTTCGTCTGGAAGCTACAGCACTGTGTAGGCCTCTCCCCGTCCCATGAAAAACATGGCTACGCAAACTTGTGTCTTACAGTTCAGTTTGATGGTGGCAAAAGTTGCCTCGCCTTCAAGCTGACACTCCATCTCCTGCTTCCTGGGCTGTAGATTCTGCCACCCGTTCTTTGCCCTCACTAGCGAAGACGGTTGCAACGCAGCCAGCGACCCGTCAGTTCGAAAAGGATTATTCCTGGGAAGATTATTTGTGTACCTCGAGTTCGCAGCCGTCTCGCGCTTCTGCCAATCGCCAAAAGTCAAAACAATCATCAAAAGGTAAACAGTCTTCCCCCTCTCAGATTCTTCGGCCCCCTTTGACTCATTGGTCCTTTTCAACTGACCGACACCAGGGAAGCTCCATTGATCCTGCTGAGTTGATGGACGAAGATCCTCCACCTGGGGATTCCAGTGGCCGTCCTCCCTCGACGGCCCGCCCTAAGCGGCTGTCGAGGTGAGTGTTTCTTCTTCATTCTCCAGTGTTCTTAAATTTTATGGCCCTTTTACAATGAAATATCCATGGCCTTTGGTCTAACAGGGCGGACCTCCAGCTGCTCCTGTGCTTGCAATGTCCGTTTGTAGTCTGCCTCCAGGAAACCAAGCTATGTCCTCAAGGCTATTTTGCTCTTTCCCATTTTACTTCACTACGGATGGACCTTCCCCTTACAGCGGGGATTCCTCCTCATGGTGGGTTCATGCTGCTTCTATGAGATGATGATTGTCATCGTCCTATCCCCTTGCACACCCACCTGCAAGCAGTTGCTGCCCGTGTTTTCCTTCCCAAATTTACCTTTTCCCTCTGCACCATTTATATCCTTTCGTCTTTTGATGTCACTAGGGTGGACCTGATGCAGCTTGTTGCCCAGCTTCCTCCACACTTTCTGCTCCTCGGTGACACCAATGTAAATCATCCTCTTTGGGGCTCGCCTGTTGCTTGCCCGAGAGGCTCTCTTTTGGCAGATCTTCTTAATCATCATAATCTTATGTGCCTTAACACGGGTGAAGCTACGTTTCTCTCTGATTCCACACAAACTTATTCCCACTTAGATCTCTCTATCTGCCCTGCCCAGCTCACTCAACATCTCGAGTGGTGTGCTCTTTCCGATACGTACTCGAGTGACCACTTCCCTTGTGTGACTTGCCTGTACAATCATACCCCGCCACAGCGGCCCGCTCATTGGAAATTCTCTCTTGCTGACTGGAGGCTATATTCCTCCTTCAGTCTTAGACGAACAGCCATTTCCCAGCTGTGATGATCAGGTCGAGCACATCGTGGACGTTATTCTTTTGGCTGCTGAATCCTCTATTCCTTGTACTACTACTGTTCCCCGTCAGGTCCCAGTCCCTTGGTAGACTGCGGCAATGCGATTTGTGCCCGACGACGTGCGCTTCGTGTCTTTCACCATCATCCTACGTTAACGAACTGCATCCGCTACAAGCAATTATGTGCGCAGTGCCGTCGCACTATTAAGGAAAACAAGAAAGCGTTTGGGATGGCGTGCGGCGGCTTTCCAGGACTACCGCCCACTCCCCGATCCCTGGTCTGACTGTGGCGGGAAATGTCATAGTTGACCCTGTCGATGTTTCCAACGCTTTGGGCTGGTACTTTGTGGAGGTTTCAAACTCCACCCACTACCATCCAGCCTTCCTTCCTCAGATACAGGTGAAGGAGGCTGGTGCAATCTCTTTTCTCTCTTTTGAATTGAGAATGCTACAATACTTCTTTTACTATGAGGGAGCTCGAGCGTGCTCTCTCCTCATCCAGGTCTTCTGCTCCTGGGCCTGATACAATCCACGTCTGCATGCTGCAGAATCTTCCTGCTACGGGAAAATGCTTTCTCCTCAGGACCTACAACCGTATTTGGACTGACAGTGTATTTCCCATGCTTTGGTGTGAAGCTACTATTGTTCCCCTACCTAAGCCTGGTAAAGATAAATCTCTTCCTTCCAGCTATCGTCCAATTTCCCTTACCAGCAGCGTTTGTAAAGTGATGGAACGTATGGTCAATGGTCGATTAGTGTGGTGGCTGGAGTCACACCATCTTCTCACTAATGTTCAGTGTGGGATCCGAAAGCTCCGCTCAGCGGTAGATCATCTTGTCACCCTGTCGATGTTCATCATGAATCATTTTCTGCAGAAGCAACAAACAATGGCCATTTTCTTTGATGTGGAGAAAGCCTATGATATCTGTTGATGGACAGGCATTCTATTTACTATGCACACATAGAGCCTTCGTGGTCGTCTTCCCACTTTCATCTGGCAATTTTTAACAGACCGAATTTTCTGGGTATGTGTGGGTTCTTCCTCATCCCACACAATTTCACAGGAGAAACCGGGTGCCTCAGGGCTCCGTACTGAGTGTTGCCCTCTTCGCCATAGCCATCAACCCAATTATGGACTGCCTTCCAGCTAGCATTTCCGGCTCTCTGTTCGTTCACGACCGTGCTATTTGTTGCAGCTCCCAGCAGATGTATCTCCTGCAATGCTGTCTTCAGTGTGGTCTGGACCGTCTCTGTTCGTGGAGTGTCACAAATGGTTTCCGCTTTTCTGCTACCAAATCTGTTTGCGTCAACTTCTGGCGGTGCAAGGTGTTTCTTCCACCGTCCTTGCAACTGGGCCAAAATGCTCTCCCATTCGTGGATGCAACGAAGATCTTAGGGTTTACATTCAATAGGAAACTCAGTTAGTCTCCCCACGTGTCCTACGTGGCTGCACGCTGCACCCGGTCCGTCAGTGCCCTTCATGTATTGATTGGTACCTCTTGGGGAGCTGAATGGAGTGTCCTCCTCCGCCTCTATCAGTCTTTTGTCCGCTCCCAGTTGGATTATGGATGCATTGTCTACTCTTCTGCATGACCATCTACCTTTCGCCATCTAAACATAATACACCATTTGGGGATCCGTCTCGCTGCTGGTGCCTTTCGTACTAGCCCAGTTGAGATTCTCTACCCAGAAGCTGATGTCGTACCGGTGCGACATCCTACTCAGTAGGCATGCGTGTCGGCTTTCTTCCATGCCAGGCCACCCAACCTTTGATCCTTTTTTTGATTCTTGACCGCCAATACGAGATATCCGATTCTTCTCTGCGGCCTCCCGGCGTCCGCTTTCATCACCTGCTTCAGCAGCTGCAGTTCACCCTTCCTGCCACTTTCCGAATGGGGGAGAGCCATTCACCACCTTGGCTTCAGACACAAGTTTGTGTTCTTTTTGACCTCACCTTGTTCCCAAAGAATTAGACTCCCAAGCTGACCTATCGCTGCAAATGTCTCGAACTTCCCTCACAACTTGCTGATAGCATATTTTTGTACACTGATGGTTCCAAGTCCTCCCATGGTGTTGGCTGTGCTTTTGTTGTCGGGGCTGATAAGTTTCAATACCAGATTCTCAACCAGTGCACAATTTTTACAGCAGAGCTTTTTGCCCTCTATCAGGCTGTTCACTACATCCAGAGGCACCAGCTCACTCACTGTGTGATCTGCTCTGACTCCCTCAGTGCCCTTCAGAGTCTGGATGATCCCAATCCAATCCACCCCATCATTCGACGGATCCAGGACTGCCTCCATTTGTTCCCGGATGGGGGAGTCCAAGTGATGTTCATGTGGGGTCTTGGCAATGTTGGTGTGCTTGGGAATAACGCTGCTGATGCTGCAGCCAAGGCTGTGATCCATGTTGGTTGGCCTGCCTCTTACTCTGTTCCCTCGCAAGATATTTGTACTTTTCTCTATTGATGTATCATGTCACTTTGGCATGACCATTAGTGCTCCCTTCATGCGAACAAACTCAGAGAAGTGAAATCTGTCCCAACAGCCTGGTCGACTTCCTCCCGGCTGTCTCACCGTGAGGAAGTAATGTTAGCTCGGTTACGAATAGGGCACCGCCGCTTTAGTCACCGCTACTTGTCGAGTGGCGACACTGCACCCAACTGTTCTTTCTGTAGCCATCCATTAACAGTCAGACATTTCCTGATCCTCTGCCCCTCTTTTAGCCACTTACATCTCAGGGCCAGGCTGCTGCCTGCTTTGCCGGACATTTTAGCGGATGATGTGCGAGCTGTGGCTCGTGTTTTAAGTTTTTTTAAAAAGCAGTAATAAGACAAGAGATTTGATTTCTACTTGGTGACTCTGGTGTCTTGCCTAGGTCTTTTAGATACTCTTCTGTAACATCTTCACGTTTGAGATTTTTTTTTTTTTTTTTTTTTTTTCCTTCCTTTCTGTATTGGACCTCGCGACAGTTTAACCTCACGGTCCCAGCCTTCTTTGGTTCTATACTGGGCACTTAAGACCTTAGATGTTTTGCACCATAAAAAAGAAACAAATTGATAAGGTCACATCAGTTGTGTTGCTGTGGTTTGAGCTATGTACAGATGGCAACACACTATCTGTAGTTTTCTCCCCTCTGTGAGACAGTGTTGATGAGGAAGACATTTCATACTGGAATTGACTTTGCTCGATGTTCATACCATTTCTTTTCTCCACACCCTGCTCTGTTATAAACACGCTCACTTCCTTCACAGCCGGCCGCTGTGGGCAAGCGGTTCTAGGTGCATCAGTCCGGAACTATGCTGCTGCTGCGGTCACAGGTTCGAATCCTGTCTCGGGCATGGATGTGTTTGATGTCCTTAGGTTAGTTAGATTTAAGTAGTTCTAAGTCTAGGGGACTGATGACCTCAGATGTTAAGTCCTATAGTGCTTAGATCCATTTGAACTTCCTTCACAAGTATTTTTAACATCTGACATTGCTGTTATCGTCTTCTGTGTTTATGTGTGACAAATTTAGTAATATGCCTGGTTGAGTCACCATATTCAGCCTTAAGATTGTTGAGAACAGACATCTAAACTTTGAAATTGGCCAAGCCAAGTATTTTAGATGCTTCTAGTGTCAACATTTTCAGATGCCAATAGTGAACTGTAGATCCATATGACCTTGCTGTATCAAATTGCAATATTAGATGCTCCTGTATAATTTGTAACTATGACACTGTCTTTCCTTTGAAATAAGCTCCTGCATGCCTTTTGCTAGACACACAATTTAGAATTAATCTGCAATTTGATTTATTTCTGATGCACTTACAGCACCTCATTAGTTAGCTATGTGAACTGAAGCCAAGATTGTAATCGTCTTCATAAATGCTGCCGTCAGTATCTTCTAATACAATGTGCCTTGACTGTTTGGGTGGAGAAAGTTTGTACTCACGCTGATAGGACTGTTCATGATGCTCTGGAGATTGAACGTTGTGTACTGCTTGAACAGCCATCTTCAGCTTCAAGTCCTTCCTGTCCTGCAAAGTCAGCATATGTATCCAGCATAGCACCATGTATTTGTGTGTCATCCCTTTTATATTTCTGAACTATTACGTTGTGTAATATATGTGCAAACTCTGTATCCTTGACCATATCACAACTTTGTCCCTAATATTTGGATCACATTCATAGGATTAATTCTCTTAATGATATAACTGTGTACAGTTTACACACTAACCCACATGTGAAGAGCCAGAGAGATACATTCATACTGCAGCCATACCATTCACACAACTCAAGTACTTGTTACTGCAGCTGTAACATGCCACCATCTGATGGCGCTGTCAGACAAGTGCAGAGTTTTGCATGGAAATGACACAGACCACTGCTGTTTTTATGACAGTATGTTAGTCTAAGCATGGTTTCGTGTGGTTCTGAGTGTTGGAGGTCAAAGGTGTCCCTTGTGAATCTCGTTTATATTCCTGTCAACGATCCAACGTTTCAGTTAACATGTAGATTTGTTATATATTCTACTTCTGTTATTTAGAAAATATAAATGTTCAATCACTTTTGTACAGTCCAATCATATTAAGGTGACCACAGGGTGTTGGACGTCAACATGCAAAAACTCTCGCAAACAAGAGAGAGAGGGCAGTAGCACTCGAAGGTATGTAAGTGTATCAGGGGGACATGGAAAACACTGCAGTCGCTGTTGTAATGTGGACATGGGGCAATTTATTTGACTTCCAAGAGGGCATATTCTTGGGCTTTCAGGTCAAGAGTGGAAGCGTATCTGAAACAGTTGAGTTCGTAAACTGTTAACATGGCACCATAGTTAAAGTATACCATGCGTGGGGAAACGATGCTATTCAAAATTGTCACCAAGGCATCTGTGGTGTACAATGGGTTGTCAATGACGGGTGAACGGCAGCTGCGGAAGTGTGTGTGGGTGAATAGATGTGCAGCTGTTGAGCAAATGGCCACCCAGATGAGCCAAGGGGCTAGCAACAGTGTCTGCTCAATGATCGTTCAGTGAACACCACTACGTATGGGCCTCAGCAGCAGGCACCAGGTTCATGCACCCGTGCTGGCTGCTGTCCATCAGCAACGAAGGCTGGAACTTACAGACCAGTACTACAGCTGGATGTCCACTGAGAGGCAATGGGTGGCCTTTTCAGATGAATCACATTTTATGCACCATCAGACAGTTGGCTGTTGGTATGAATGGCACAGTCGGGAAGGCATTCCGTAGGTGATCTTGTCATTCTGGAAAACATGATAAATCAACACAAGTATGCATCTGTCCATGGGGACCATGTCCACCTGTACATGCAATTTGTTTCTCTTCGGCACAATGACATCTATCTGCAGGAAAATGCAACATGCCACACTGCTCTTAGTGTCCTTGCTTGTTTCCAAAAGCACCAGGATGAGTTTACTGTACTCCGCTGGTCACCAAACTCTCTGGATTTAAATCCAATCAAGAATCTGGGGGACGACTCATTTGGGCTAGTCACACCACGGACCCTCAACTGTGAAACGTGGCACAGGTAGCCACGGCACTGGAGTTGGCGTAGCTCCAAGTCCCTGTCAGTACCTTCCAGAACCTTATTGGCACTATTTCTGCATGTCTCACACAAGTTAGCACTGCAGAAGGTGGTTATTCAGGGTTTTGACGGGTAGTCACATTAATGTGACTGGACAGTTTATTTTCCAGGGGCAGTCAAAATTTAGATCAAATCAACTTCATGAACAAAGTCGAAGGGCTTTCACTTCGTAACTCAGGGGGCCTGTGCTTGGAGCCCGAAGAGCAGTGAGAAGCAAAGTTGGAATTCAGTAGTGGTAGGGCAGCGACTGCAGATGGGGTTCATGGGCCACATGTCAGCACATCTCCACAGTACTTGGGAAGAGGGGCAAATCAGACCTACATTTACAACTTCATTTACTTTGACTATTGAGCATTATAATGGGAACACCAGGATAGATAGAAAATAACAAAATTTTACTTCTTGTGTGCATACAATGTAGTAGAAAGAATACGTGATTATAGCTGTAGGTAATTTGGGGTCATATAGGGAGTGAAATTTAGCATACAGTGCTGCCACTTCTGGCAGTAACAATGCCTCTAACCTGGCTGGGTATTGAGTTGAACTGAGCTCGAATGACGAATGCGGGTATCATTCCGTGCTGCTTTCAACCAGTGCCAGAATTCATCGTAGTGGCTGGCAAAGGCCAGTCTCTCAGCCACCTTTGCTAAGTTAATGAGAGAGCTGGAGAACATGTTGACCAGGAAAACAGCCAAACATCCCTTTTTCTGAAGTGGGCCAGGGAAGCATGGGCATCATGTGGTCTTGCATTATCTTGTGGAAAGGTAATGTCACAGAGATGTCGAAGATGTGGCACAGCAACTGGTCTTAACACCTCAGAAGTGTAATGACTGCTGTCCAAATTAATAGCTTTGATAATTAGAGGTGATTGTGCTGTGCACCAGTGACAACCTACATAATAAAGCCATATGCTGTGACTGTACAACAATGGAAAATTCAGTCTGGGCAGTGTGTGTTCTCCTTGGAGCCTCTACACATTGACACCCCCCCCCCTCCCCCCTCAAATTGTGATGCTGTATACAGAAATGAGTCATGTTGGAAGAGATGGCATGGCACCACTTGTGTGTCCAGTGTTGTCGTTGGGTGCACCACTGTCAGTGT
This sequence comes from Schistocerca cancellata, assembly GCF_023864275.1. Lineage (NCBI taxonomy): Eukaryota > Metazoa > Arthropoda > Insecta > Orthoptera > Acrididae > Schistocerca > Schistocerca cancellata. The sequence continues at coordinate 852,235,523 of NC_064629.1, read as the reverse complement.
GGTGCATCAAGGAAAATGGCAACAGTGGTGATTGAGCTGACAGTTGGTGGTGCTCCAGACATTGTCACACTGTTTGTGGGAATACTTGTCTTGATGCAAAGAACTGTTTGCTAACTTGTAGTACACAATGTATCTGTACAATCATGCATGGCCAAACAAACAGTATGTTTTTCTCTGGTGCAAGTCACATGGGGCCACTGAGATACTGCACATCATTGAGTATAGCCCTGCTGAATTTGTGTTCACGTGACAGTTGTTGTGCAGTTGCAACCAGTGTGAGCAACAGTATTGTGGAATGATAAACAGCAGTTTCAGTAGGCCACGATGTCAAACTCTGACACGTGCTGGTAGCTGTTTCTTGTTCTTACACAAGGTATAACATGATCTCACAAACAATCAACATAGAAAAGTGATTTCTAAGTGAGGTATCTGCTGTGTAAATTTTACTTGTATACAGAATATACACTCCTGGAAATTGAAATAAGAACACCGTGAATTCATTGTCCCAGGAAGGGGAAACTTTATTGACACATTCCTGGGGTCAGATACATCACATGATCACACTGACAGAACCACAGGCACATAGACACAGGCAACAGAGCATGCACAATGTCGGCACTAGTACAGTGTATATCCACCTTTCGCAGCAATGCAGGCTGCTATTCTCCCATGGAGACGATCGTAGAGATGCTGGATGTAGTCCTGTGGAACGGCTTGCCATGCCATTTCCACCTGGCGCCTCAGTTGGACCAGCGTTCGTGCTGGACGTGCAGACCGCGTGAGACGACGCTTCATCCAGTCCCAAACATGCTCAATGGGGGACAGATCCGGAGATCTTGCTGGCCAGGGTAGTTGACTTACACCTTCTAGAGCACGTTGGGTGGCACGGGATACATGCGGACGTGCATTGTCCTGTTGGAACAGCAAGTTCCCTTGCCGGTCTAGGAATGGTAGAACGATGGGTTCGATGACGGTTTGGATGTACCGTGCACTATTCAGTGTGCCCTCGACGATGACCAGTGGTGTACGGCCAGTGTAGGAGATCGCTCCCCACACCATGATGCCGGGTGTTGGCCCTGTGTGCCTCGGTCGTATGCAGTCCTGATTGTGGCGCTCGCCTGCACGGCGCCAAACACGCATACGACCATCATTGGCTCCAAGGCAGAAGCGACTCTCATCGCTGAAGACGACACGTCTCCATTCGTCCCTCCATTCACGCATGTCGCGACACCACTGGAGGCGGGCTGCACGATGTTGGGGCGTGAGCGGAAGACGGCCTAACGGTGTGCGGGACCGTAGCCCAGCTTCATGGAGACGGTTGCGAATGGTCCTCGCCGATACCCCAGGAGCAACAGTGTCCCTAATTTGCTGGGAAGTGGCGGTGCGGTCCCCTACGGCACTGCGTAGGATCCTACGGTCTTGGCGTGCATCCGTGCGTCGCTGCGGTCCGGTCCCAGGTCGACAGGCACGTGCACCTTCCGCCGACCACTGGCGACAACATCGATGTACTGTGGAGACCTCACGCCCCACGTGTTGAGCAATTCGGCGGTACGTCCACCCGGCCTCCCGCATGCCCACTATACGCCCTCGCTCAAAGTCCGTCAACTGCACATACGGTTCACGTCCATGCTGTCGCGGCATGCTACCAGTGTTAAAGACTGCGATGGAGCTCCGTATGCCACGGCAAACTGGCTGACACTGACGGCGGTGGTGCACAAATGCTGCGCAGCTAGCGCCATTCGACGGCCAACACCGCGGTTCCTGGTGTGTCCGCTGTGCCATGCGTGTGATCATTGCTTGTACAGCCCTCTCGCAGTGTCCGGAGCAAGTATGGTGGGTCTGACACACCGGTGTCAATGTGTTCTTTTTTCCATTTCCAGGAGTGTAGATGACATTGTGTTTACTTACTTTGAGCAGTCCACTGTGAGGTGGTCATTCTAATTAGGGTGCACATTGGTACCGCCTTTTTAGCCATTGTCATTTGTTAAGTGCGCCTCCCCCACCATTTGTACATATTACGCCCAAGTTCTAACTGTCTGCCATTTCCTTACGGATTGCCCATTTTTTAACTGTTTACGTTCGCACTAGGGTTTACTGTCTGAGTCATCGGTCATTTTAGCAAACAACGCACGGGCTGTCAATCATGTTCTACTTTTTATCAGTTGTAGCAATATGGTGAAGGCCATTTAAATTTTAGTTCTGGACATATGCTTCTTTATGGTGTATTTTATAGACCTTTCTCCACGTCCCTGTTTTTAGCTGTCTTCTCTTATGTCGATTAGGATTGACAAGTAGTCATTTTTTAACTCCTCCCTGACTTCCTGTTCTATACATTTGACATGGGCATGTATGACCCCCAGTTGTTTTTGCACCCTAAAACAAAACAAACAAACAACTTACAGCAGTTCTACTGAAATTGTAATCATTTGAATATCCAAGCATGTAGTACACTTCATGCCAATTTGTTCATCATCTTCATGGTGTTGCAGTTTTAGTGACCAGCAGTGTGTATACTCCATGTGCCATTGTACAGCGCGTATCAGAGGATACACAGTACCAGTATTATTGATTTTCTATCTTATTCCAGTTGCACTTTGAGCAAGGAAAAAAATGACTGCCTCGGTTACGTGTCCTAATCTCTCTCTCATTAAACTCATGATCCCAGCATGATATATATATACACACATCAAAAAAGGTTTTGCGTTACCCCGGTTCCCAGAACTCCTCAAGATACTTGTTGACTGTTCAGAGATGTCACTAAACCCACCCAATGATGTAAACAACAATGCATGAGCAGCGCTTATTAGACGTAGGGGGCCAGACAGTCGATCAGTTCCAGTCATTCTACTACAAAGCAGGTTCACAGCTCGTGTTGTCTGTAATTCAACCATGCCTAGATGGTCAATACCACGGTTCGATCGCATCTGCAATGTTACAACAAGGGAAGTGTCCAGGTGTCGCAGAGTGAACCAAAGCGATGTTGTTCATACATGGAGGATATACAGAGAGACAGGAACTGTTGATGGCATGCCACACTCAGGCCGCCCATGGGCTACTACTACAGTGGATGACTGCTACCTACAGATTATGGGTCGGGGGAACCCTGACAGCAACACTACCATGTTGAATAATGCTGTTTGTGCAGCCACAGGATGTCATGTTATGACTCAAACTGTGCAGAATAGGCAGCATTATGTGCAACTTCATTCCCGATGTCCATGGCGTGAGCCTTCTTTGCAACCACAACCCCATGCAGCGTGGTACAGATGGGCACAATAACATGCCGAATGGCCCACTCAGGATTGGTATCACATTCTCTTCACTGATGAGTGTCACATATGCCTTCAACCAGTTGGTTGCTGGAGACGTGTTTGGAGGCAACCCAGTCAGGCAGAACGCATTAGACACACTGTACAGCGAGTGCAGAAAGGTGGAGTTTCCCTGCTGTTTTGGGGTGGCATTATGTGGTGCCGACGTATGCCGCTGGTGGTCATTGAAGGTGCTGTAACAGCTGTAAAATACGTGAATGCCATCCTCCAACCGATAGTGCAACTGTATCGGCAGCATATTGGTGATGCATTTGTCTTAATGAACAACAATTCGCACCCTTATCATGCACATATTGTGAATGACTTCCTTCACGATAACGACATTGCTCAACTAGAGTGGCCAACATGTTCTCCAGACATGAACCCTATCGGACATGCCTGGGATAGATTGAAAAGGGCTGTTTATGGATGATGTGATCCACCAACCACTCTGAGGGATCTACGCCAAATTGCCATTGAGGTGTGGGACAATCTGGACCAAAAGTGTCATGATGAACTTGTGGATAGAATGCCACGACGAACACAACAATGCTTCAATGCAAGAGGACGTGCTACTGGGTATTAGAGCTACCAGTGTGTACAGCAGTCTGGACCACCGCCTCTGAAGGTCTTGCTGTATGGTGGTACAACATGCAAAGTTTGGTTTTCATGAGCAATAAAAAGGGTGGAAATGATGTTTATGTAGATCTCTATTCCAGTTTTTTGTACTCGTTCCGGAACTCTCAGAACCGAGGTGATGCAAAACTTTTTTTGATGTATGTGCATTGGTGGCAGCGTAATGTTTGCATAGTCTTCCTTGACTACAGGTTCTCTAAATTTATCCAAGAAGATTTTGTGAAAATTATGCCTTTTTTCTTCCAAGGATTCCCATTTAAGTTCCCTGAGCATTTCTGTTACACTTGTGTTTGGACTGTGCCAACCTGCTACAATTGTAGCAGCATGTATCTGAATTCATTCAGTGTATAGTGTCGTGCTATTTGATAAGGCCTCCAAACACTGTAACTGTGCTGTAGAATTGTTTTGTTCTAATGTCTTGTGTGCATTTTCCCCAGATCATTTCCAAAAAATCTAAGCTGTCAGTACATCTTCCAGGATACTGATTTTATGTGATTGTCCTTTTTTGCGTCTTACTTCTTAGTATTATCCCAAAATATATATGAGATGTGACGTGCTCAAGATTTTCGTCACTAATCTTACAATAAATACTATACTTTTTACTGTCTTTGGTTTAGGCAATATTGTACATTTATCCACATCCGTTACACCAAGTAAAAATTTTGGTTAATTCTTTCCTGTATGCAACAGCATTGTCAGTGAAAGTTTTATAGTACTGCTGAACCTATATTCTGTTGATATATGTTGAGAACATTACAGATCTTATTACACTTTCTTGAAATACTGACTTTCCATTGTAACATATGAGCTGCAACTGTGTATCAGCCTGATGATACCTTTGTTAGTCTATCTAAAGTGACTATCTAAAGATGACCATGGGTTCAAATCTAATAATTGTTGAGAATTAATTAGATGTAACCGTGAATAAAGCTGTTCTGTATTATTACATACCTTAAGAGAAGACTGGCAGTCGTTGGCATTTGTCTGGAGTTCTATTGCCAAAATAGTGTGCATAGCAGTTTACTTGATGTGGCTGAAGTCCTGAGTACAACATGATCTCATATGTGTGAGAAAAATCCTACAAAATTTCTTAAACTATCTCCTTTTATGTGTGAAACGGATATACTCTACGAAGATTTACTATTTCATAATTGTGTTGAAATTGTTACCATCTGTTGCATCACTCTCTCCTTGCAGTTTATTTACTTGTCATTTCCCGGATTTTTATGATCCTATAGCATATAGTCAGGTGCAAGAAAACTTTGCTGAATATGGAGAACAAAATCCAAAGTATGAAGTCACTGCTTTTCATGCAGATTAGTGCTGTAATGTGTATTGTATGGAAACTGATGATAAATGTAATTTATTTGCATTTTGTTGTTGTTGTAGTAAAAGTAGGTTTTGTAATAGATTTCTGGGGGAAATAATTATTTATTCGATTTTGAGATAACAAGATGGCTAATTATTTCCATGTTACATGGATCATTTGTATGATAAATCATAATGATATAGAATGAGCATGTTTTATATGCATAACTCAAATTATTTTCTAATTATGGCTACCTGCTGATCATTGACAAGGTTTCCCCCCCCCCCCCCCCCCCCCCCCCACCTGAAATAAGCTGTCAAATTTGAGTTAGTAATTTCTACCCACCACCTTTTACTTACATTACAATAACAGGAATTCATTGATGGAATAGGAGGAGTTGTCAAGGAGAAACTTTCTCAGTATGTTTTCAAGTATTATTGTGCTGTTGGTCATTTATCATCACTGGGTAAGTGATGAAAATTTTTGATTGCAACATTGTACACCACTTTTTGTGCTAAAGACAACCGCATATTATTCTTACAGCATGTGTTTGAGCAACAGAGAGTTTCTTTCTTTAAAGATGAGTTACCCCAGAAAATTATTCCATATTGACATTATTGAATGAAAAAATGCAAAATATGTCAACTTACTGATTTCTCTCCCCCCAGTATTTAAATCGATTCAAAGTGCAAATGTGGCTGAACTAAATTGTTTTAGGACTTCCAAAATTTGATTTTTCCTTTTTAAATTCTCATCAGTATGAACGCCTAAGTATTTTGAATTTTCCACCCTATTTATTATTTCCTGACCACGTGTTACACTAATCATTGGTGCAGCACCACTAGATATGCAGAACTAAATACAGTGTCTTTTTTTAAAACTGAGAGTGAGACCATTTGCAGAAAACCAGTCAGTGATAGTTTAAGAACATGATTTGCCATTTCTTTTGTTGCTCTATGTATGGATTGATTACAATACTAGTGCCACCGCAAAAAGAACTAATTCTGCTTGTATATTCCAGAAGATCATTTATGTATATGAGGAACAATAGCAGACCTGAGACAGCTTTGGGGAACCCCATATGTGATTTCTTCCCAGTCAGAATGTCTCGCTTAACTACATTGGTTGAATTACTAAGTACAACTTTCTGCATTCGTTTGGTTAGATACGACATTATTCATCGATTGGCTATACCATTAATCCCATAAATCCTCAGTTCATGTAAGAGAATATTATGATTCACAGGATCGAATGCCTTAGATTGGTCATTATTTTGTTATTTAATACTTGTAAAATTTGGTGAATAACTATAAATAGCATTCTCAGTAGAGGAACTCTTCCGAACTCCAAACTGTGATTTACTGAGGATATTGTTGCTCAGGTGGGATACCATTCTAGAATACATCACCATCTCAAAATTTTTGGGAAATGAAATTGTGAAACAGATTGGTAGTTACTGACACTTCTCCTATCAACTTTCTTATAGAGGGGTTTAACAGTGACATATTTGAATCTCTGTGGAAAAGTGCTTCAGGTTAGAGATATATAAGAAGTCCTGCCTTATATTTCAAATAAGGCGGCACTTATTATGTGGGCACAAATATTCAGTGCTGTGTTGGAAACACCATCAAATGCAGATGACCTTTTATTGTTGAGAAAATATATAATTTTAATAATTTCAGGAGTAGAATGTGGTGAGACATTCATATGATTGAATATTATCAGAGTTGATTTCTCAACATACTGCTGTGATTTTCCTCTTGAACTGTTCGTCCGTATATTTTCTATTATATTTAAGAAATGATTATTAAACATATTTGCTGTCTGTGATATCATGTATAGTCTTTCCATTTAATTCAGTAGTGATGTTTTCCCATTCTGTGGCCGGTTGACCTGTCTCTTTTCTCTCTCTTTCCATATATGAGGGCCATCCATAGTTTAAAGAACATATGGTCCACATACCAGTCTTATAACAGCCCTCATTCGTTTCTGGTGTTCACTGTGATGTGGACAATTGCCGCATGCAGTTGTAAGTTAGACCTTGTAGCTGTGAGCGTGGCTGTGCTGATTGTAAAGCCCACTGACTGCGAGGTGTTGTTTGTTTTCTGCAGGCGGATAGTGTTAGACCCTGTGACATTCACCACAGACTTGCTATCACTTTTGGTGAAGGTGTAATGCATGCAGTCAGTGTCCAAAAGTGGTGCATGATGTTTAAGAATGGGAGGGCAGGTGCTCATGGTGAAGACAGATCAGGGCAACCCTCTGTCATCACAAAAGTGCTGAAATGAAAGCTGGATCACATCATTCAAGAGAATCGACAGTCCACTGTTAGTGATGTGCATGGACAATGTCAGGAAGTGTCTTGTTAAACTGTGCGCAAAACTGTCACTCAGCACTTAGAATACCACTAAATCTGTGCACAGTGGGTGCCACGCATGCCCATGGATGACCAGAAAGCTGCAAGAATGGGTGCTGCACTAACGTTCTTGGAGTGGTATGAAAGTGAAGTGGTGCATACTGTGCTACCCGTTTGATCTTTGTTGTGCTGTCCAGAACCGCTGCAGAAGCAACCTCTCGTGTGGAATTGTTCTGTTGCATGACCATGCTGCCCACATACACAGGCCTTGCTGTATGAGAAATTCCAGTGTGACATCTTTGAACATCCTCTCTACAGTCCGGACCTGGCACTGTCAGATTTTTCCCTGTTTCCAAAACTGAAGGAGCACCTGGTAAATGCTTCACAAATGATGAAGCCCTGAAGGATGCTGTTGTGACCTGATTGAGTGGCCAGGTGGCAGCTTGATACGAAGAGGGTATACACAAACTGATGCCAAGGTACAAAAAGTGTCCTAATTTCTTAGGCAGCTATGTAGTACCAAAGAAATTGGTATAGGCATATTTATTCAAATACAGAGAGATGTAAACAGCAGAATATGGCGCGGCAGCCGGCAACACCTATATAAGGCAACAAGTGTCTGGCACTGTTGTTAGATCAGTTACTGGTGTTCCAATGGTAGGTTATCAAGATTTAAGTGAGTGTGAATGTGGTGGTATAGTTGGCATATGAGTGATGGGACGCAGCATCTCTGAGGTAGTGATGAAGTGGGGATTTTCCTGTATGACCAATTCACGAGTGTACCAGGATTATCAGGAATCTGGTAAAACATCAAATCTCTGGAAAAATATGTTGCGAGAAAGGGGCCAACAACAACTGAAGAGGATTGTTCACTGTGACAGAAGTGCACCCTTCCGCAAATTGCTGTGGATTTCAGTGCTGGGCCATCAACAAGTGTCAGCGTATGAAACATACAATGAAACATCATCAATATGGGCTTTCGGAGCCATAAGTGCACTTGTCTACCATTGATCACTGCACAGTCCAAAGTTTTATGCCTTGCCTGGGCCCAGCAATACCCACATTGGACTGTTGATGGACTGGAAATATGTTGCCTGCTTGGACGAGTCTCATTTCAAATTGTATTGAGCTGATATATGTGTACGGGTAAGGAGACAACCTCATGAATCCATGGACCCTGCTCGTCACCAGGGGACAGCTCAAGCTGGTGGAGGTTCTGTAATGGTGTGGGGCATGTGCAGTTGGACAGATATAGGATTCCTGATATGTGTATATATGACTCGGACAGGTGACATGTACATGAGCATCTTGTGTGATCACCTGCATCCATTCATGTCCATTGTGCATTCTGACAGACTTGGGAAATTCCAGCAGGACAGCGCTACAACCCACATGTCCAAAATTGCTACATAGTGGCTCCAGGAGCGCTCTTCTGAGTTTAAACACTTCTGATGGCCACCAAATTCCCCATACATGAACATTATTGAGCGTATTTGGGATGACTTGCAACATGCTGTTCAGAAGAGATCTCCACCCCCTCGTACTCTTGCGGATTGATGGACAGTCCTGCAGGATTCATGGTGTCAGTTCCCTTCAGTACTACTTTAGACATTAGTCGAATCCATGCCACATCATGTCGTGGCACTTCTGCCTTCTCATGGAGGCCGAACATGATATTAGGCATGTGTACCAGTTTCTTTGGCTCCTCAATGCATTTTACACGTTAGTTCCATAGAACAGAATTGAAGAACAATTCTCCAAGGTCATTGAATGTGTCAGTGCATGAAGTTACAGCATAAAATTGATAATAGACAACATAAAATGTTTATGAACCCAAAAAAAAAAAAAAACAAGCCAGAAGTTTACGTAAAAACAATCAACAATATAACATAGGAATAAGCTAAATTTTTCAAGGAATTCCTCGGCAGAATAGATGGAGTGACCCATGAGGAATCTCTTCAGCTTCGGTTTGAAAGCACATGGATTGTTGCTAAGATTTTTGAATTCCTGTCGTAGCTTATTGAAAATGGATGCAATAGTAGACTACACACCTTTCTGCACAAGAATCAAGGAAGTGTGATCCAAATGCAGATTGGGTTTCTGCGTGGTGGTATCTGAGTGAAAGCTGCTAATTCTTGGGAATAAGCTAATATTGTTAACAAGAAATGACAGCAAAATATATATACATTGAGAGGCCAGTATTAGATTACCCAGACTAGTGAACAGGGGTCGACAAGATGTTCGCGAACTTAAACCACTTATTGCCCGAACCACCCATTTGAGCCAAAAATATCCTTTGAGAATGGGAAGAGTTACCCCAAAATACAATACCATACATCATAAGTGAATGAAAATAAGCAAAGTAGACTATTCTCCGTGTTGAACTATCAATTACTTGAGATATTGTTTGAATAGAAAAAAATGGCAGCATTAAGTCTTTGAACAAGATCCTGAACTTGGGCTTTCCACTACGATTTACTGTCTGATATGTCCATTCTGTAAAATTAAAACATCGGTTTTTGTTGAATTGTATGTTAGAAACTGCAAAAACTGAGTCTTACTGTGATTTAGTGTTAGTTTATTTTCTGCAAGCCATGAACTTATGTTATGAACTGTACTATTTGAAACTGAGCCAGTGTTGCACACATCATCTTTTACTACCAAGCTAGTGTGATCAGCAAACAGAAATATTTTAGGGTCACGTGTAATACAAGAGGGCATATCATTTATATAAATAAGGAACAGGAGTGGCCCCAGCACTGATCCCTGGGGCATCCCCCCCCCCCCCCTTCCATTTGACCGTACCCCACATCATAGCAATTCTCAACACTGTAGATAATGACCTTTTGATGTTTGTTGCTAAAGTAAGAGGTGAACCAATTGTGAACTACTCCCTGTATTCCATAATGACCAAACTTCTGGAGCAATATTTCATGATCAACACAACTGCAATAGTTAAATCGGAAAAGATGCCTTGTGTTCGAAATCTGTTGTTTAATCCATACAGTACCTTACAGACAAAAGAGAGTATATCATTTTCATTTTCAGTTCTTAAACCACTTCTAAAACCGAATGTACATTTGATAGCAAATTATGTGAAATAAAGTTATCAATTATCCTTTTATTACAGCCTTTACAACAGCTGTAGCAAATACTGATGGCTTAAAAATAGCTCTAAAATTGTCTAAATTATCCTTTTCTCCATTTTTATAAAGTGGCTTTACTACTGAGAACTTTAATTGTTCAGGAAGCTGACCATTCTTAAAGGAAAAATTACAAATATGTCTATGTACGGGGCTGACATGTGCAGCACAGTACTTTAATATTCTGCTAGGTACTGCAGCATATCCATGAGAGTTCTTAGTCTTCAGTGATTTAATTATTGACTCAATCTCCCCCTTGTCAGTATGACAGAGGACTTTTCCAAACATCAGTGGAAAAGTAGTTTATGTATTATTATTATTATTATTATTGTTACTAATGAATATCTTGACATGGTGTATCATTCTTTATTTCCTGGACGGCCCTTGTGGCCGTAAGTGTGCTGTCAGAATTACTGTTATCTGACACAATGTGCATGTTTGTTGATATTTTAATAACTTTTTTTAGTAATTAAGCATAGTTTTTGTAATGAACAACTACTGCAGGAACTCGCTTGTTCTTGGCAACAGGTACTAAAGGGGGAACCCTTCTCCTTTCACAAGATGCTTTAATACCTCCAGTGATCCATGGTTTTTCACATCACTGTTTAATGTCTTTACCGATTGTCTTATGCGTGATGCTATTTTCAAATAACAATATGAGTTTATCGTGGAATAGATTAAGTTTTATGGTAGCATGTGGTTCATTACAAATTTAATCCCAAGTTATCTCTTGTAAACTATTCTTGAAAACATGGGTTTTGGAGCCATTAATTATTGTTATGGATTTCCACTGAGGAGTACAACGCTGTAAGGCACCATCTTATTCAACCTAACTAACTGTGCTTAATCATCAGAGAGAACATTTGTTACTGGGTAAACAATGTTTTCTTCCTCTGAGCTTCATCAAAGCACAACTGTCTTTATCTCCTCATGATGTTCTGGGAGTATTTTAATATCAAGCTACCAATTAGAATGTGCTTTACCTGTGAGATATTGATTGCCCTCGGAAGCTAGTCATTGGATCACCATTGCCGTGCTATAATCTGGTTTTATAACATGATTTTGAAATAATGGATGCAACATGGCCTTGAGTTATTTTGATTGGTATTCACATTTATCATCATTTAACATGATGACCAGCTTGTATATAAGATTTAATATATTAGGTCATTCAAAAAGAAATGAGGTGGAGGCTGCAAAATGAAAACCACTGAAGTGATCGTAATGATATTGCTACAGAAGAAGGGGTGATCCCTATAAGTGTGCCGAGGCCCAAAACTTGCTGCTAGAGAGACACAGACACACACTTGCATGACGACACATCAAGTGCTTGCACATGTCGATTGTCCATTGTACTCACTAGTGCTGAAAACAGAGAAACAGAGGCTTCAAAAGAAGATCGAAGAGGCATAGTGTGCTCTTTACAGCAGAAAGAGTGAAGAATGAAATTTGTTGAAAACTGGTACAAGTGTATGGAGAACACTGAATGACCATTGCAATTCTGATGCTCAGTGTGACCTCTAGGCCAACAGCTACCACCGTAACTCGTCATTCTTCATTAATGAGGGTATCCACCTGCTGGACAATGATATCGGTTAAGTGGTGTAGCATTCCACATCATGCATCATTGGCCAACTACATCTATCCTTCCTCGAATCGCTTGTGCTATGCATCGACTCTTACAATGGATGTGCATTGATCTTCGTACACTTTGCCATTCTTTGTGAATTTATATTCTCTGCAGTCCTACTGCCAGGAAATGCACTACACCCCTTTGCTCTTTTCTGAAGCTTCCGTTTCTGTTTTCAGCACTACTGAATGCAGTGGCCAGTTGACGCATGCATGTGTCTGCTCTGTTGTCACATTTGTGTGCATCCATGTCCTTTTAGTGATGAGTTTGGGGCCTCAGCAGTGTTGTAGGGACCACACTGTCTTCCATAGGCAATGGCATTATGATCCCTTTGGTGGTTTTCATTTTACAGACTATGGCTCTTTTTAGAGAAAAAGAGCCCCTAATAGAATGTTAATCACAGTTAGGTGTTTCTGGTAAACTAAGAAGCTTTCTGACCGGGGCAATACTTTTTCAGTGCACATTCACAAGCGAGTTCTGACTGATAAATATCACAAAGTGGGGTTTGATTACATAGTTGTTGACCACAATAGAGTTTTTGATAACTGATGGCAGTACCAAGATGTTTATGTTATTGAATGCCACTCACAGATTTTCACATGTAGAACTTCACATATTGGCGAACTTTGGCACTGAGATATGAACTGGATGATACATAGACATGGAATTTCTGCACCTAAATATTAATGTGATCATTTCCAAGTGTAATTTCACATTGACATGTTAACTTGATGCTTGCTTAGTGTGGACCGCTGACTTACTGTATGTATAGACACGCACAAGAATGATAATGAAATCGGTAATTAAATTTTACTGTATAATGATGCAAGGATCAAATTTAGTAGTGATGTCATTCTGTTGAATCAAGTAATAATTGTGTTTAACTGTGTATTAGGAAACGGTAAAAGTAATGCAGTTCAGTGAAATATTTGTTGATACACTGCATACTTACGTGGTGGTTTGCCGAGTTTCGTGTAAATTTCTAGGGTTTGTGATTTTCCTCATTTTCTTAATTAGTATCTTATTTATGTAATCAAACATCTTATCTGGATCAGAAAAATTAGGGCAAGAGAAGTATAACATTAGATTTGGGGATTAAATAATAAAATAATGAATGTCTTTTCAGATGGGTGAAAAATTTAATTATGGATAATTTTTCAGCTAATGAATTTTCAGAGAAAGTAAACTGATTATTGGAAAGAGTGAAATTAGGGCAATCAAATGGGCTATTTTGTTGTTATGAATGTACAGTCATTAACTCACAACATTTTTCTGGTCACATTACATGGAAACATAGCCAGTTACCAATTTCTCTTAAAAGAAGACGTTTGATATACAACTAAATGGATGTTTGGATTAGCATAGCTTTAATGAGCTACAGAATTATAAGTTTCAATGGAATATATCCTAAATAAGAATTTCAACATTTTATATAGATGTAACACACAAACTATCAGTGTCTTAGGAGAAAAAAAAATCTAAGGAGTAGAATGGTAGCAAATAGAGTAATTTCACTTATACTGATGTGCACATAAGGAGGCAGATGGTAGGTCCGTGCAGTGGCGAGAAGCAGTGTATCACAAAACGCTACAGCCAGTAGCATCGTGCTGCTATGTCTGCCTGTAGCACACAAATTGGGATTTGTGTACTGCATTTAGTGCTGATTTTCACATTAGTTTAGGTATTTCGACATTGCTGAGTCAGTATAGTGTTCATTAGGGGTGATACAAACCAAAACGAGAAGTATTACATTAAAAAGTGACAGCTGTAGGTTTCTGAGTATTTTGGTTCTGCTAGCAGAGTCAGAATCAGAAATACTGGCCATGTGTAATGCTCCCTTGCCTTGCCAATTACCACATTAGGCAGCGGCTTGAGTGAGAGGCATGGGATGGAGACATGGAGCACACTGGCAATGCTGTGAAGTATTCTTCGCCCCTCTCTGCGCGGGATGCATCATGCTGCAGTCTTCTTACATGCACCCCACTATAGCTACATTTCACAAAAAATAGTTCGATTATTATTTTGCACTTGCAGCTAAATAAAAACATGGGAATGACACACATAGCTTAAATTTCAAAATGGTTAAATATGTAAGATAATGCCTATGCCACACAGAAGAACCTGGCAGTATTTGATTACAAAATTAGCGGTGAACTTCTTGAGCACATAAGTTGGATAAGCATTTAGGAATAATATTAAGTGACATTGTGAAATGGGATGAACACGCGAAATCAGTATTTGGGGAGTCGAATAGAAAACTTACATTTGTTGCCAGCATTCTAGGAAAATGCAATGTGTCACATACATGCCCAATTCCAGAGTGTTGTTCTAGTGTAAGGAGTCCATGAAAGAATGACAATGTAGTTTTTGTAAAACCCTGTTGGTTAAATTTAAAGAAACTGTATTCAAAGAAGACGGTTTGACCATCCCCCAAAAACATATGTTTTTCATATTAGTTGCATTGTGCTACCACCTACTGCCAGGTACTCCATATCAGTGACCTCAGTTGTAATTAGACATCATGAGACAGCTGACTGGGGCACTCCGCAGAATTCACGGATGTGGTCAGGTGATGGGGTGTCACTTGTGTCATACATCTACATGCAAGATTTTCATGCTACTAAACATCCCTAGGTCCACTGTTTCCAATGTGATAGTGAAGTGGAAACGTGAAGGGACACTTGCAGCACAAAAGGGTACAAGTCGACCTCGTCTGTTGACTGCCAGAGACTGCCGACAGTTGAAGAGGGTTGTAATGTGTAATAGGCAGACATCTAGGCAGACCATCACACACGAATTCCAAAGTGCATCAGGATCCACTGCAATTACTATGGCAGTTAGGCGGAGGTGAGAAAATTTTGATTTCATGGTAGAGCAGCTGCTCATAAGCCACACATCACACTGTTAAATGCCAAATAGTGCCTCATTTGGTGTAAGGAGTATAAACATTGGACGATTGAACAGCAGAAAAACATTGTGTGGAGTGACAAATCACACAATGTGGCGATCCGATGGCAGGGTGTGGGTATGGCAAATGCCCAGTGAACGTCCTCTGCCAGTGTATGTAGTGCCACCAGTAAAATTCGGAGGTAGTGGTGTTATTGTGAGGTCGTGTTTTTCTTGGAGGGGGCTTGCACCCCTTGTTTTGCGTGGCACTATCACAGCACAGGCCTACATTGATGTTTTAAGCACCTTCTTGCTCCCCACTGCTGAATAGCAATTCGTGGATGGTGATTGTATCTTTCAACACGGTTGAGCCCCTGTTCATAATGCACGGTCTGTGGCGGAGTGGTTATATGACAATAACATCCCTGTAATGGACTGTCCTGCATAGAGTCCCAACCTGAATCCTACAGAACACCTTTGGGATGTTTTGGAACGCCGACTTCGTGCCGGGCCTCACCGACAGACATCGATACCTCTACTCAGTACACCACTCCATGAAGAATGGACTGTTATTCACCAAGAAACCTTCCAGCACCTGATTAAATTTATACCTGCGTGAGTGGAAGCTGTCTGCTAAGGGTGGGCCAACACCATATTGAATTCCAGCATTAGCGATGGTGGGAGCCATGAACTTGTAAATCATTTTCAGCCAGGTGTCCAGATACTTTTGATCACATAGTGTATATCTCATGTAGGTATTTAATGTTTGCTAATGGTTGGGATATTTAAATTGCGACCTATTATCCACCACATATCAGTTATCACAAAAACTGCCTTTTTCTTCAGTTTCCAGCAATTTTTCAACTATCGGACTTTCTTTTAGTTACAGTATTGAGTCAGATTCAGTATTATAACATTTACGTGGCTACAGCAAAAGTTACTGACAACAGAAAAGCATGTTCTGTGTAGACAGCTGACACACACTATTCTCTATGCAGTAGGGTCATAAAGGCCATACAAAAAAACCTTTATCCCTGGCAGCAAGCTGGGCTGCAATTGCGTGCACTTTCTTTCTCTTCAGCCTCCTGTTGTACTCTTCGTCTTCCTAAGTTTGATGAGGTGATGCCGCGAAGTTCCCTAACTGCTCTGATATTGTTCACCGCTAAATTTTCTGGAAGTAAGTTGTTAATGGAGCAGAGTAACTAATTTAGAATAATCTAGGGAGATGATAAAATAACTAGTTCAAATATCAAGTATGAACAATGTATTTTCACCATAAATGGTAGCTTACATAAATGCAGTTTTGAACCATCACTGCAGCTTTAAGACCAGTTAATACAATGTCCTTCCATCAAGTCTTTCAAGCTACAGTGGTCATTTCAAAAGATGTTGATGGTCTCTTCCTTTTTGTGGCACAGCAAATGGCAGTGATCTTTACTTCTGAAACTATTATCCATCTAATCCATGCTGCCTAGGTGTTACAAACTGACTTTTCCATAATTTTGGATGTAGTCTCTGAAATGGCAGCATATGTGTCATCTACAATGCCAGCATCAAGTGGAACTGTGTACTGCATTGTCTTTAGCTGAATCGTGCAGAAGAACACCTAGTGGCTGCTCGTGCCATCTTATATTTCACCTACACAGAGTGGGGAGCCTGTAAATCTGGCAACCTCTCAATGATCCAATTCTCATGTTCTTCCACCACCCAGTGCCCCTACTGAGCAACGCTCTCTTTGGTTGTCTTCCACTCTGCTTATTTACATTAATACTGTAGACCCTTGTATGGTTCAGAAAAATACAAAAATTTAGTAATTATTTTCTTTGTCTAGAGTAAAACATTACAATCTGATTTAGTAATACATATAACAGTATGAAAGTTTGTATAAAAACATAAAAGGTTTCTGTTTGAATTTGTCTTTTGGATTTTCTGCCAGTGACAGCCATCTTGTCTGATCTTAGTGATGGCCGCTCCACTCTGTCTTTGTTTGCTGTATAAGACACTCAAAGTTGTCCATCTTTGTACTCCTTTATCAGTACTGTGCCACATTCGATAAATTTGTTTGAGGAAATTGTGTTTCTGACAGAGTAATCTGTTGAAGTATGGAAGACTTAGGTAGTAGTGGGTAAGAATGGGGTTCATGGGAGTTGAAATCTTTGGAAGTAGGGAGTTTGCTGCTTGAATTTGTAACGGAGGAAAGACTGCCTCCCTCCCTCCGTTTTGGGGTTGGGGGGTGGGAGGTGGAACTAGGTCAGTACTGTAGTTGTGAGTGAGAGAACCCTGGAAGAAGTTGTCTATTAAAATATTTAGCACTGGACCATATTTGCGTACTGTAGGGACATGGAAAAGAATGTCTGATATGGAAGAGATAACAGTTATTGAAGTGGAGATATTTATGCTTGTTGGTTGGTTTTGATACAGACCAGATATGGAATGCAAGCCTTAACATCTAGAAAGGCAGCTTCAGATTTAATCAAGTTTAGTCAAGGACCAAGTCAATTTCACTTGCAAAATAAATAAATAAATAAATAAATAAATAAAAAATAAAGAGATGGGCCATTGAAGACAGTGGAAGTTATCATCATGAACACAAAGGTATCACAGTGAATGTGTAGTAACTGCGTGTTTGCAGCTCCTAGTAGTTCAAGGATCACTTTCCCAGGTGGTGCATGAATAGATTCATAAAAGAGAAGGCAATTCTAGTTCCTGTGCCAGTCCCTCTGATTTGTTTGTAGATCTGGCTGTGGAAGATGAAGGAATTATTGATTTGGATGAGGCTGGCTACTATGCAAGAAGACATTCAGGTGGGAGATGGGAGAGGTAGTTTTCGAGTGTAGAGAGGTTACAATTTTGTTGGATTTTGGTGTAGATTGAGGTCACATTGACGATAACAAGAAAGATTTGAGGTAGGATGTAAAAGTGAATGGATTTGAGGTGTTGGAAGAAGTGTTCGGCATCTTTTATGTTACAGGAAGATGTGAGTACAGTTTTGTGTGTTTCTATCTGCAGAGTTGAGAGTAGTGTCTTCTAAGTATAGGTACTGGTTGGTCCATCTGCATTTTTTAGGACTGCGAAGATTTAGTGGCTGTCATTTTAATTACATATAAAAACTGTCATTGTACCTCATAGTATGGAGGTTAAGAAGGATTGAGCCTGAAACTGTAATGCAGTTATTCAAGAGTGTTTACTACCATTTTGACAAAATACTGTGCTATTAAACTGAAGTCAGGAATATGATATGATCTTTCTGATTGACACATTCCAATATTCTCTGTGAATGTCTTAAGGAAATCATGAGAATTAGACCTGGACAGTGTGGATGTGGGCCTAGCTCCTGTTGATTGCCTGACTTGTATTTTTACTTTAAAACGGTTACGTTTTGCTTTGTTGTGGTTGCAAAATAGCTGGATGTTTGAAACATCAAATCATGATATGGTCCACTAATATTTTCTGCTATTGTCTGTTTTATAGAGTAATTGCTTTCAGATTGTCATTTGCAGAACATATTAATCATTATCTGTTTCTTGCAGTGTTAAAACAATTTTGGCTGAATGACAATAAAATAACAGACCTTCCTCCATTAGGAGAGCTCAGAAAATTGTATTTCCTGAATTTGTCGAAGAACTTACTCACAAAAATCCCAAATTTTATGGGATGTGAATGCTTGAAAGAACTGTTTATGGGAAACAATGCGATAGAGGTAAGGTAATGTAGTACATAAATTACTTTTGATTGTATTGAATAATTTCTGTATGACTTGGAAACAAAAGCCATATCATCAAATTATTAGATATAGCATTAATTTTCTGTCATTATATTTTTCTTTGTTGCTGTAATTTAAACACCTCCAATTGAGTCGGGTAAAAAAAGCTTAAAAGTAGTTGGAAAAAGGACCTATTAATATTTTCCATTCATTGTCCAACATTGATACTCGTGAATTAAATATTCTCGTTAAGATAAAAAGATAAAGCTGTCATCAATCCTAAGGTTGGCCAGCCATAATGCCCCAGTCCTTTAGTAGCCATAATCATTTAGGGATTGTATGCATTTGCCTTCATCTGATCTTTAATTGACGTACTCAGCCAGTTAAAGGGGGACTTGCAGGTCAATGAGGGCTTTGAACAATGGTGCAACTCAGCATTTTCCACATTAATAAATCATTGTGGAGGTGAAGGATAAGATAAATGATGGAAAAAATCTTTGAACTGGTGATCAAATCCTGAATCTTTGTACTTGCAATCTACCTCATAGCCACTGAGCCACATGAAGACTGATTAAAAAATGATAAGTCCATGGAAAATAAAGTACACATTTTACAGTATGAATTGACCCAGTATATCCACATCCACATCTACATACATACTCCACAAGACACCATACAGTATGTGGCGTCAGGTACCCTGTACCACTTCCTTTCCTGTTCTGCTCACAAATAACTCAAGCAAAAATGGCTGTCTATATGCCTCTATATGAGTCCTAATTTCCCATATCTTATCTTCATGGTCCTTACATGAAATGTGTGTTGGTGACAGTAGGATTGTTCTGCAGTCAACTTCAAATGCAGGTTCTCTAAATTTTCTCTGTCATATTCCTTGAAAAGAATGCTGCCCGCCCTCTATGGATTCCCATTTGAACTCCATAAGTGTCTCTGATTTACTTCCATGTTGCTCGACCCTACCGGTAACAAATCTAGTAGTCTGCCCCTGAATTGCTTCGCTGTCTTTCTTTAATACAACCTGGTGTGGATCCCAAACACTTGAGCAGTACTTAAGAATAGGCCACAGTGGCATCCTATTGTGGTCCGCTTTACAATGAACCACGCTTTCCCAAAATTCTCTGAATTAACCAAAGTCAACCATTTATCTTCCTGGCCACAACCTCACATCTTCATTCCATTTCGTATCACTTTGTAACTTTATTCCCAGATATTTAAGCAGCACAGCTGTGTCAAGCAGCACACTACTAATGCTGTATTCGGACATTATGGGTTTGTTTTTCATATTCATCTACATTAACTTACATTTTTCTACATTTAGTGCTAGCTGCCATACATCACACCAACTAAAAATTTTGTTTAAGTCATTTTATATCCTCCTACAGTCACTCTACGACAACCTTCCCATACACCATAGCACCATCTGAAAACAATTGTTGCCCGCACTGTCTGCCAGATCTCTTATGCATATAGAAAATAATAGTGGTCCTATCACACTTCTCTGGGGCACTCCTGATGGTACTCTTGTCTCTGATGAAGACTCGCTTGTTGAGGACAACATACTAAGTTTTGTTACTTAAGAAGCCTTAGATCCACTCGCACATCTGGGAGCCTATTCCATACGCTCAGCCGGCCAGAGTGGCCGAGCGGTTCTAGGCGCTACAGTCTGGAACCGTGCGACCGCTACGGTCGAAGATTCGAATCCTGCCTCGGGCATGGATGTGTGTGATGTCCTTAGGTTAGTTAGGTTTAAGTAGTTCTAAGTTCTAGGGGACTGATGCCCTCAGAAGTTAAGTCCCATAGTGCTCAGAGCCATTTTGAACCATATGCTCAGATCTTTGTCAATTATGCAGTGAGACACTGTATCAAATGCTTTTCAGAAATCTAGAAATATGGGTTCAGCCTGTGCCCTTCATCTACAGTTTGCAGTAAATCATGTGAAAAAGGGCAAGCTGAGTTCATGGACAGAAATTTTTTGGTCTCAGGGAAATTTATTATCTTTGATCTACGAATATGTTCAAGAATTCTGCAGCAAGCTGATGTTAAGGATACTGATTTGTAATTTTGTGGGTCTGCTTTTTTACCCTTCATATGTACAGGAGTCATCTGCACTTTTCCAGTCACTTGGGACTGGGCGAGAGATTCATGATTAATGCAGGGTAAGCAAGCGGCCAATGCTGGGATTCAATGTGGACCTGGTGACTTGTTTGTTTTGAACTCTTTCAGTTGTTTCTCTATGCCAGAGATATCTATTACTATGTTGTCCATACGGGAGTCTTTGTGATGGTCAAATGATGATATATTTGTACAATTTTCCTGCAGGAATGATTTCATAAACATGCATTTTAAAACTTCAGCTTTCCTTTTGCCATGTCTTACTGCCACACCAGACTGGTCAACGAGCGACTGTATGGAAGCCTGATACACTATGTGTCCCACTTCGGTGGCCATAAATCTATGAACGTAATCCTTGTGAAAACATTGTGTTCCCTTCCTGTCAAATGAGTGGTTGCAGGATAGAATCAGTAACATGAGGAGTGTTGCAGACATTGTTTTCTCTTTCTTCTTCAAACCTCAAAGGTACAGATGATTTATTGTAGATGCACCATTGCCCACTGTGCTGTCATTATCTGTTTTGGTAGACTGGACTTTGGACAGTGGTACTTACTTGGGCTGCATCGTACAGTACTTGACTGTTGTTTACATACAGACGGAAACACTCTCACTACTGAAGATAACAGAGCATGAATTTCATTTCCAATCAATGCTTTCTTGGCTCCAGAGATGATGTAGATGGTTGTGGTATGGCATAAGAGGTAGTCTGGCTAGAGCCCAGATAATTGTAATCAAGTTTCAGGAAGATGTCTCACAACAGTACATTTTTAGGCTTGAATTATTACGTATCCCCATATGTCTTTCTGGGTCCAATTCAGGTGCCACAGGAAAAGATGTGTATTGTCAGGATATTGCTATGCTCTAGCATAAGTATTGACACAACAGTTCACCTCAGACAGCACCACAGTGACTGCTAGCAGACCAACAGGTTTGATACAGAGGGTGGAGTGAAAGACATGTTACACCACTTGTTGTCAGACAAATGCCATACATCAATCACATACTCTAATAACTCCTCAGTATACAAGTATTACAGTCATCTTCCTTCCCCTGCATCACTTTTCTTTACTACTTTTTCAGTAAGAGTTTCTTTTTGTAGTGGATGTGTTGATGCCTATGTGAATGGGTAGGTGAATTAATTGATATTTAAGCATACATGCCATTAAATTAATGGAGGTCCTTGACAGAAGACAAATGATAAGATGAATTGGGACAGATGACTCTTATACTTTACATGAAGTGCTGAGCAGCAGGTAGGCACATACAATGTTACTTTGACTGCTGCTAAAAACTAAATGAAATGGTTATCTATCACAGTCACACAGTATTTTTTTATTAAGCTGTTGACTTCTCTATCTTCCAGACCAGATGATATAATTCATAGATACATAACAGGAAGAGAATATGGCTCTGTCTGTTAAAATGTTTATGGGCTGAAGAAGGAGGGGAGTTTACTAGCTTAGCATGCATCATTTGTGTTTTCTCTCATCTAGTCTCTCATGCAGCATTTCATCTTTAATGTGACTGATTGTTTGTTCTTCAGCCATTGTTTATCACATTTTTCATTTACTTATTTGTGTACAATGCACTTAGTTTGTTACATATTTAACATACATATTTTGTGTTGGTGTTGCTGTTACACAGATTCTACACATACTTATTTATAAAACATTTTCATTGATATAACTGAGATTCCACTTCCTTTTCAGGAATTTTCTGTCACTGATGTTGAGGGATTAATTGGGATTAAAACGCTTGACATGCATAACAACGGCTTGAGTTCACTACCTGAAAATATTCATTTGATGTGTCAGGTAGTAAGATTTGATTTTAGAGGAAACAGACTAGAAAAGTAAGTTTGATTTTTTATTTATTTTTACAACCATGTGTCAGTTGTAACAGCAAAATTGAAGCAAAGTACTTTTAGAGAAGCAGAAAGTGAGTCACATTTCTTTGCAAGCAACTGACCTGCACCTTTTATTTATTTATTTATTTATTTATTTATTTATTATTGATTTATTTTTAATACTGTGAAAGACTCCTGCCTATCGCAAAACTGTTACCTTAGTGTCAGTTAACTGTTACTGTAATTCTTTGTATCCGTCTTATTTCATCCCTTGACAGAAATTTACAGAATATGAAGAAAAATTAAACCTTGGCAGAATTTTCTCCACATATGAGGGAAATGCGAAAAGTTATCTCTCTGACACAGACATGGGATTATGTTAATGAAAATTTGTTTTTCTTGCAATGCTACATGCTGCGTAATGATGTAAGCCAAGTTTCAACTTGATCTGCAAAACATTTTAGTTCATATAGCCTTCTAAATTTCCATATTTATATTTACCCAACTAAGGAAAGGTTTTTTCCCCAAATTTGTCATTTGAAAAATACAAGGCTGTCTTACATTCACAGGTAAAGCTTAAGTTGCTGAGGCCAACATTTTTATGTTGTGTAATAGCTGAATCTAGGGGTTGTCTCACTTTTTCAAATTAAGCTTTGGTGGTTGAGATCACATGTAGGTTTAATTTAGTAATTGCAAAAGGTTGGGATGGGGTGCATTGACACCAGCATGGCTGAATGTGGGGTGTTGTGTGGCAAATGGGCAGCAACTTTTGTCATGCTGCCAACCATGCTTGTTTTGTATGAACATCTACTGCATTTAAACTGCATGTCGCCAAAATCGAAATGGAGCCAAAACTGATCTGACTTAACAAGTAGACAGATACTCATTGGCAGTATACATTTGTACAGGAGAAAAATTAATTCTAACATAAATATGTTTATGCAGAACACACGAAATATGGCTTAATAAATGAAACACAAGGTTCAACAATGGCATTTAAGTAAATATTGCTTGACAGCACTGCAGATTTTCAAGGTTGACAACAAATGATGAATTGCACTGTTAGTGGTCATATCTGGTGATTAATCACTAAGGAGTCAAGAGATTGACATCTTATTGTTATTCAGTTTGCTCAGTGCTGTAAGAATGGTAAATTGTAGTGATCCATAATGGATGCAAATCACAGCGTGACTGTTGAGAAATGTGGATCTATGAGTTTGCAGTTCACACAGACAACATGAAGCTACATTATAGGGAGACCAAAAACAACTCTGCTGTATGAAGAAAAGTTGCTGTCACAGAAGTGAATGTTCAGAGGTTCTGTCATATGAAGAATACTGTAAATAATAGATCATAAGTTCTACGCACTAAAATTTAAGGGGACCAAATCGGGGAAGGTTTCACAAATTGGAGCTGCACGTTGTATAGTATGTGTGAAATGAATGTAATTAAGGCTTCTCAGTTATTTGAGAAATTATCCAAATGAAACCACTGGAGATAAAGAGGAATTTTCCAGTTGCTTGTGTCACAGAATTCAACGCACGTATGAGCTGGTGCGTGACTGATACAGAGGCTGGGACTTATGCAGAACAAAACTAGCTCAGTGACTTCCCATGGCTTTTGATGAAAAACTGCGTACATATCAGTGTAATATAAGCTGTCTAAGAAACACTATGACTGTGTACAGTAGGTACTGTTGAATTTTGTAGCCAGATCTTAAGATGTTTTTTAGCAATAAAATAAAGAGGGTAGCATAATATTCAAGTTCATCTTATTGTCGGGTAAATACGATTGCCATTGAGATGTCACTCTCTCAGGGTGGATCACGTCACAATCTCTCTATAGGTATATTAGAGATCAGAAACTAAAAGACTCTTCTGGCTGAGCATATCTTGCATAGCTCATAGGCCAAATAAGTTCCACTGCCTTCTTCACAGAGATCACTTCTAACCACATCTCTGTATATCTGAAGATCAGTAAAATTCTTATTTAAGACAGGATCACTCCACCAAGCAGTAAAATTGTGATCACTGAATAGTATAAGTGCTTTAGAAAAATTATCATTTGGTGTAATTATATGAGTTAAGACTAAAGAACTTATATTCATTTATCCATTACTATACGAATTGAGGACGACTGTTAACACAAAGATTGGTAAGCACTATTGTCTCTGGTAAGTGTATTAAAATTCTCAAATGCAGGAAATTATTGATTATATAATTTATGTTCAACTTGGATGTCTCTTGAATAATAAAACTAATGTTGGAGATTAAATGCCACTTGCTTTTAGTGTCATACGGTATGCAGGTTTTTCAGTCAGTAAAAATCACCACTCTTTCTGATCTTCACACACATCTCAGTATAAATAAACTGCAGTCATCAGTTTCCAAAATAATTAATTCTTTAACACTTTTCTTTTTAGAAGACACAAAATGTTTTATTTTGGAACACCATACACAGATGACTGTTGCATAAGTATTTCAGTGTACATCTGCCATCAAGTGTGGCTCTTTCAGAACAGCTAACTTCGAACTCTGACATAGGGCTGAAGTTAAAACATTACATTTTCGTTCACGAAACATAATTTCATCGTTAAAAATATAGGCCGTAGCATCTAAGGGAAGTGTCCAGCATCTTCTTCCTGGTCGTGGCTGTTGACGCTCTGATGTCTGCGTCCGGTGACTTCAACATTATGGCCCAGGTGGAAGATTTCTTCCTCTGCCGTTTAGCCACTGCACTGTTTATGAAAAATAAGAAACATCAAACACACACATTTGTAGGTTTCAGAACAGAAATTAAAGTAATTTATACAAACATTGTCTGTGTTAAGCTGTACTTAATGTGATTAAGTTCAGGTGGATACTTGCCTTATGTTGTTACTGCACTGACAAATACTTTAAAATGCCCTGTATCATCACACCCTTTTGTGTGAATCTCTTTCAAATAGATAAATGAGAATGTCATTTTGTCATAAAATTATTTGTTATGGATGGGTTATTGTTAGTAGAAATAAATCCCAAGGTGGAGGAGCTTTATCACTCTGGTCTTTCATTTTCAATATTTATGATTCTGGAGGTGGGATGTGGGGGGGGGGGGGGGGGGAGACGCAAATTGGGGCAGGTGTCAGACTGCACAAGTTGTGAAGTTCACTGTTTTTGAGAGCCCTCTGGAGCCACGATGTAGTCCTTACGCAAATCACATGGCATTCACTTCAGTCTTTTGTGTATTACCCAATGCAATCCCTTCTTGGTGACTAGTGTATCTGGAAGTGATATGATATAGAGATAACAAGTAATTATCCTGAGCAACAACTAATCATTTGAGGAATTTGCTATTGTGTAAGGTCCCTTTGGAACTGTGTTGAAAGCCCTGGAAAAACCACATCTTGCTTACCTTTGAAGTTTTCTGTGAAAAATGAGGGTAACATGTGTTCACTGGCAGCTAGATATGTCTAGTAGATCTTATGTGTAAGTGTCCTTAGTGACAATTCATCAGATAAGGTGAGGGAAGTATAACTAGTCTGATTAGCATAGGTAACATGAAAGCATTCTTGGTGATGAATTATGAGATGTTAAGACACAAATCTCATCAACACAGGTATGAGTACCATGGATACTGCCTGAGAACTTGGGTTGCGCAGTGGATAGATAAAGCTGCATCAGTAGCATTGCCTCCAACTGCCCTCCGTCCTCAGTGGTGTAGCTGCTGTACCTCAGTTGTCTAAGGCTTACCTAGGTCCACAGGGCTCTTTTATTTCACTAGCTGCTCGTGGGACCAGGATGGATCCTTTGAAATTTCCCCTTCCTCCTCCCAGTGGAAATTGTGGGCCACTGGAAGATACTAACACCCAATCAAACAAGAGGACTTGGTAGTTAGTACTTCAGTTAATAGTAACAGAATGCATGTTAGTTGTCAGAATGTGTTTACAATAGTTAAACAGGAAGGGGGTAGCTTCAATAAAGTTTCACCATTTTATATACAGAACACCATATTATTTACAAAAAGGTTTAGAGGATATTGCGGGAACTTCAAAATCTGTCAGGCGCTTGTAAAATGGGACCCTGTTGGTCGAAATGTCTAGTTCCCAGCAAGTGAAGATCCTCCAGAAAGCTCAATGCCTTGGGGACTATAACAAAGGTGTTGTGACTTGCAGGGATTTAGTTGACATTCCCTTAGAAGAACTGAAAGGTAAGTGGTACCGGGAAGGCATTGTGGATGAACAAAACATTATGAAATGGGTCAATGGTGTCTAGCCACACTCTTTTATTCATACACTGAGCAGCACCAAACTTCCAAAGAATGTCAAGGCAGGTTTCCTTCGCTTAAGTGCACAGCCTTATTTCTCAAACCCAACACACTATTTTAAACACTTAGGGCACACTACTCTTGGTTGTAAGGGGGAAGCCACTTGGCAAATGTGGTAAAGCTACCAATGGTGGAGTTGGTTCTTCCTCTCCGCCAAAGTGTGTCAACTGCTCTGGGGCTCACTCTGTGTGGAGTAGCGACTGCAGTGTCTTTCTTGAAGAATGGAAGATCCAGGAGATAAAGACACAAAGTGGATCCCATATGATGAAGCTAGAAAGACATGCAAGACCATGCAGCTGCTCATGTTGACTGCCTCCTTTGCTTCTGTTCTCGAACAGCCAGTCCAGAAAACCAATACAACTACACAAATATAGGTTGCTAGTGTCAGCAGTATTACCTGTGTTTTTCAATGCACTTGTGCTGCTGCTACAGTTACTTTGAAGCCTGTCCCTCCCCCAGAACTTCAGAAAAGGCTGTGGTTGCTGACATTGTGGAACTCCCTGTCCCTCCAGACATCCGGTCTTGTCCATCATCCAGCACTGCCAATATCATATCTGCGGTTGTGGCTCCAAAGCCTCCTCAGACAAAAAATTCCAAGTCGAATGCGAAGAATCGCCCACCGATGGAGATGAGAAGTACACACAGTCTGACGATGTCGATGTCATCCTCTCTGATGTCTCTCTCAAATTTTCTTCATAGTTTATGGATCTTGATATCAGACTGTGGATATCATCTCACCCCAAGATTGAGTCTCCACCCAATACAGGCTCCCCTCCCCAGCAGAAAATCAGGCTGAAAGTGCTACCCCCGTGATAGATAGCTCCTATTACACAGTGGGTTCAGAACATGTGGAGGAACTGAAACTTCTAGCACAGGAACTTCCTCTGTGCTTGCATTTGCAGGAAACACATTTTAAAGCATCTGATACCCCTATACTGTGGGGCTATATGCTCCATCACAAGGATGACATAACTAGGGAAAGAACCAAGGGAGGGGATGCTGTGTTCATCAATAACACATCTCTGCTCTTGCCCTGACTACTGACCTGCAAGCAGGTGCCTTTGAAATTCATGTGTGTCACAGGATCACTGTTTGTTCAGTGTACCACCTCAAGATGCAATAGACTCTGAGGCTTTCATAGATCTCCTGGAACCGCTCCCCTAACCATTTCTCAACTGGGAGACTTCAGTGCCCATCACGGCTTCTGGGATACAAAGTCTAGTTGCCCTTGGGGTTGGTTTTGCAGAGTCTCATGATGTTTCACAAGCTGTGCATCCTCAATACAGGTCCTCCCACTCATTTGTGTGCTGCCACTGGGTCATACTCAGCCATCAACCTCTCTTTCTATTCTCCAGCCCTTGCAGACTCTATCAGTGGGATGTAATTGACTACCTCATGCTAGTGACCACTTCCCACTCCAAATCCACCTACTCGATGGATCATTCTGTGAAGGGACTGGACACTGTTCAGACAGGCAGCTGTGTTTGAATACTGTGACAGTGTTGAGGAATGGGTGGCCCACATTACACGCGTAATCCATCATACTGATGACTTACCTGTCCCAATGTCCTCAAGTCATCTTACAAGGCAACCTGTACCTTGGTGGACTGCTGAGTGTCACTCAGCAATCCTGCTCAGGTGTGTGGCTTTTCAATGGAGTAAATACTGCCCAACAGCAGAGAACCTCACAGCATTTTTGTTCACAAGAGCCAGGGCTTGACGCATAATCGAGGAGAGCAAGAAAAGGTTATGGCAAGTGTTCCTGGACTCCATCAACTGTGCCACTTGTTCTACAAAAGTGTGCGAAGCGATCAAGAGGATTTCTGATAAACACAGCCGTTTACCAATAATTGCACTGCTGAAACAGGGGTATGTCCAAACAAATCCCGAAGACAGTGCACACACACTGGCAGAGCATTTTGCAAGATGTGCTGCCAATGCCAGCCAGGATCTGGTGGTCTGAGTCTTACAACTACTCTTTCTCCCTGTGGGAGCTGGAATCATCACAGTCTGAGACTCATGATACTGCACCTTATCACTACCAAATCGGGTATTGCATTCAGTGTTATAGGAAATTCTCCTCCAATGTCTCCTCTTCCCCATCTTGTGGAAAGAGGCCACATTGGACCCAATAGTTACTGGAGTATTGCCTTAATGAGCTGTGTAGGAAACTCATTGGAGTGAACGAGTAGCTGTCATTTGTTCTGTTTGTTAGAGACCAGGAAACTCTTGAGCCGCTCTCAGTGTGGATTTCGCAGAATTTTGTCCGCTGTCAATGATCTGACACTACCAGAAGTGGCTATTCAGTAGTCTTTCCTATGTAAACATCAGTGTACCAGCACGTTCTTTGATATCAGTAAGGTGTACGATACTACTTGGAGACACAGTATTATCACCCATCTGCATCAGTGGGACTTTTCTTCATACTGTCTTTCCTGTCTCAGTGATTTTTTGTTAGCTCCTGAGTTGGCGATATGCTGTCAGATCTTTTTAGCAGGAGAATGGTGTCCCTGAGGGTATGGGTTTTAAGTGTTACGCTCCTTGCTATAGCCATTAACATATCATGTCTACCATACAGAGTCCTATACAATGCTCTTTATTTGTGGACAATTTTGCTGTTTTCTGTCCCTTCTCCAGTGTTGCAACAGTGACTCATCAGTTGCAACTTACAGTGCAGAGGTTAGAGGAGTGGACTGCAAATACCTTTTTTCAGTTTTCTGCAGATAAGTGTATTCTCATAATATTTTTTATTTACATTACTTGCATATGAGCAATACCGTTCTGTGTTTTAAAGTCTCAGTGAGGTTACTGCGCCTCATTTTTTACTCTAAATTGCGATTGTTGCCACACCTGAGGAAATGAAAGCCAGAGTTCTGAAGGCACTGAACATCATGAAGTGCCTTAACCACAGGTCTTGGGGAATCGTGACTAGGCTACAGGAGGTCTTCTTATCTGAAGATCATTGATGTTGTCCACTATGAGGGGATTTGGCTGACCATGGATGCTTATAAGACCCGCACCATACCTAGTCTCTGTGCTGTGCTGCTGAACTTGCTCTTACAGTCCCATGACAACTCCTCATGGTGCGTCCAGCATGTAAGTTCCTCGCATCTCTGAATTCACCTTCATACCATACTGTTGCTCGTCCACCTCTGGAATGCCTTTTCTCCAACTTTCCCCAAGCAACACTACCATTTGGTATCCACATACAGCGTGTACTGGAGTCACTTGACCATGTTGGTTGATATGTTGTTTTCCCTGATTGTGTCCTCAAGGTCTGACTGCTTAGAGACTTTACTGTCTGTAGAATTATATGTGATCTTTCAGGCACTGGAGCAGATAAGGTATGCTTCAAGTGCTAAATTCCTGGTTTGTTCAGATTCTCTGAATGTCCTTCAGTGTATACAATGCTTGTACCCAGGAAAGTTTTCCAGAATATCGGGGACACCCTCCTTCATCTACAGCAGCTGGGTATGATGGCACACGGGTATTGCAGGGAATGAAATGGTGGATGTAGCAGCCAAGGAGGAGTGTCATGATTCTCAGTTATTATAGTGTGCCATCTCCCTTCATGAGTATAAGCTGCATCTCGTAAAGCCCACTACAAGGCTGTGGAGTACCTCCTTCCAGCAACAAAGATATGGTGAGGTCCTCCTCGCACATCTTTGCCTAGGCTACAGTTCTCTGATGTGTGGCTTCTTGCTCTGGTGAGAGGACCCTCCAGTGTTTGGTGCTTGCAGCATACAGACCACTGTGTGCCAAATTTTCCTAGATTGTGTTTTATTTTTGGTCAAGATGGCAGTGGCCGTTTTGCCAGAAAATCTGCCATTTGTTTTAAGTGACTTTCAGATGAATGTGGTGCAGCTTTTAAGATTTAAATGATGTATCCAACTTGTTTCCAAAAATTTTAGGAAGATGCATTTAATGTGTTAACAGGGCGAATGGCTCACCCATGTTTTTTTGTAAGTGGTCAGACAGTTACATTTCCCTGTGTCTTTCTTTTGAAGCATTTTTTCCGCGAGCTTAGTTTCTGAGGCAGTGTGTGAAGGATGTTCTGGTTACCAATGGGCTACTTGACTGCTGACAGACAAATGACTCTCTTTTGGTAATCCTTACTGTAACGCTACTTCAGTATCACTGCAGGCTGAACACAGGTACAGCCTGTTTTGAAACTAAATTTGCTACATGTGATGCTGTGAACTTGTGACAGTTTGGGACATTTTGCTTTATTGAAAAAGACTTCTGTACCTTTATCATAATCATTTGTAATTCGTTTGCATTAGTGCAGTGCATACTAAATAACATTTTTTTGTTAGTTTATTGAACACAACAGATAAACACAAGATATAAAAGAATTGGCAGCATTATAGTCTCCTATATTATCCAAAACAATCTGAAAGTGTTTGGATAGTTTTTCGAATTTGTCTCTAGGCAATATGTTGTTAGCACTTCATCTCGTTGCATATAACGTTGTATTAACAGACAGTAAAGCTGTGCTGTTTAGCATAGGGATGAGGCAATTAGCCTTGCTAATTCTGTCACTAATTGTATGTAAATTCCTCCCTCTTTTGGTCCCAAACGGTGTGAGCTTTTCTTATGTTTTGGGTTTGCTAGCTGCCTATTATACTAACCAGAACCATATTGAAACTAGACTCAAATTTAATCAATGTTTTAAGCAACGTAAGCAAATGTATGCAGCATGGGCTGTGACTTTAAAGCAGAATGTGAGTTACCTGAGTCGTGTGATTTTAGGAGTGTGTGGTGTCTGTTTATTTGGTTTGTGTGTATGCAGAAGACAATAGAAATTCTTGTAGTTTCACAAATAAAGTGAACACAGCAAGAGAGAGAGAGAGAGAGAGAGAGATAGATAGATATTAAACCAGATAGGAACTGTGATCTTCGATAGCAAATGGTAGAAAGAGTTATGGAGAGAAGCAGTGCTCACATCCACATACTGAATCAGTAGAAGCCCAACTATCAGTCAGAGTACTGACATGCAGGGATTACCAAAAGTCAAAAGAATTCCAAAATACCCACAAAAAGAAAAAAGATAATACTATTCATCTAAATGTGTATTGTAATGCTGATTATGCATAAGGCTTAGAATTGGAAGAGTACAAGTGCATACATTGTTCTTTATAATGATGCTCCTGTTAGTTGGTGTTTCAAGAAACAAAGTATAGTAGCTACATCATCAACTGTAACAGAATACATAGCACCAACAGAATGTACCAGAAAAAAAGAGCATCAAGATCATATACAAGAACAGGCAAGAAAAGAAGACCATTCTTCATGTAGACAACCAAAGTGCTGTCTGAATTATCAGATCTGGACAATTAGACGAAGCAAACATTTAGCAGTGATGTTGCACTGTGTCAGTGAACAGTATAGATAAGGTTTGCATGAGATAAAGTACTGTAGCACAGGGCAGTAGTTGTCAGACGTATTTACCGAACGTTTTCAACAGTCAAAGTTTGAGTAATTTAGAAATGCTATTGTGAAACATATACTATAACTTCTCTCATAGAAAAATAGTAAGTAATAACTACCACTGTTGAATAATTAAAAATAAGTTAGATATATTAAAAACAAACATTGTATTTTAAGTGGAGGATGTTGAAAAGTTGGTAAAACAGTTTGCCGCATGTTCCCAAAGGTTGGTAACTATAGTAAAAACCAGAATATGAGTTGTCGGAGTAGCATCAATTTGGGATGTGTGCTTTTTGTATCTGCAGTCTGTATGTACAAAGAAGACGATAACATTTCATGTCATTTAAAGAGTGTTTTTTTATAATATTCAAATAAAGCAAACAAGCTAAGTGAAAATGTAATCACCGTCTGCTCCCAGTAGCTGAGTGGTCAGCGCGACAGAATGTCAATCCTTAGAGCCTGGCTGGGTCGGAGATTTTCTCTGCTCAGGGACTGGGTGTTGTGCTGTCCTAATCATCATCATTCAGGGTGTATACGACCTGGGACAACCGGGAGATCCGGGAAAGATCCAGGAATTTTTTAGAATTCCGGGAATTTTTCATTGTTTTAGTTTTCAGTTAATTTTTATTTTTTTGACTGGTAAGAACCGATACTCTAACAAAGGATATTACTGTATCCCGCTACTGCAGAATAATACTGCAGCAACAAAATATGAACGAGAGCATAAAATTTAAATTGCAAAGGAAATGCATGCTCATACAAGCGTCTGCCAACAGCAAAATGTGTGAAAGACTTTAGGCAGACTATGCAATGCTTCGTAACAACAAATTACCTCCAATGAGCGTGACGTCACAACTGTTTACATTTGATTCATTTAAGCAGTTACGAGCGGCCGAGCGGTTCTAGGCACTACAGTCTGGAACCGCGCGGCCGCTACGGTCGCAGGTTCGAATCCTGCCTCGGGCATGGATGTGTGTGATGTCCTTAGGTTAGTTAGGTTTAAGTAGTTCTAAGTTCTAGGGGACTGATGACCTTAGAAGTTAAGTCCCATAGTGCTCAGAGCCATTTGAACCATTTTTGAAGTTACGAGCATGTGCAGTTGAGACACATCTGAGCAGTACCTTCTCCCCCTCCAGGTACAGAAATGTCGCTGTTGGTTGTGTACGCAGCAAACCGGCGTATCTGAACCAGGCAGCAATTTTGGTGGCGAGGGGGGCAAATTCGTATTGTTGAAAAAAAAAAAAACCTTGTTTCACAAAGCGCCTAGCATCTGGCGCACATTGGTCTATCGATTATTCAAATGATTTTGAAGCTCATCACTATTGCTTTTTGAACGTTTTTGATCACATTCTAAAATTGATTTCTGTATGAATCATAAGTTGATTTTTGAATGTGTGCATAGTGTACGTGATGTCCCTGCCAGGGGAATCCTCGTCGCATCAAAAAATAAACTTTCCTGCAGACAAAAGGGGACATGATCTGTGTTTATGTTTAGTAATTTTGCTGTTTCCTCTACGTTTACTGCTCTCACGTCAAATGAAAAAAAAGTGATTTCTGTGGCTGGGAGCTATCATGTGAATTAAAATACATTCACATAATTATGGAAGACTAAAATATGTTATTAGTTTCAGAGTTTTATATAATTTCCACCTTTCTGACAGTCAAGCATCAATCGCCTTGCAGAGCAATGAAGTTATTTTTGTCGCTTTGCTAAAGAAATTCGGCTTTTATTTATCTTTTCCACTGATGTACCTAGTTTGTTTGAAACAAAGTGTTTGATTCCACAATATTGGCTAGTTTCAACTGTTCACTCCATTTCAAGTGCACGTTTTCATCTTTTAGCACGTATGGCATTATGCCATAATAAAGAACCAAACATGAGGCAATACGGTGCTGGTACTCCAAGAAAATTTACATCCCGAAAACCACACTGAAAAGCTTAATATAAGATCGAGGCCTCCTTCGTTGGGAATCTGGACATACACATGTGCAAATGCACAAAAAACATAAACATTATATGTGAAAGCTTAGCTTCTCTTGTAGCTTATTAATCTTCGCGACAAATATTTTATATGAAAACTTTGCTTTTCCTGTAGCAAACTATGTATATTAATTTAAACCATTAACATCTCCTGTTCGTGTTTTTGCCCTAATTAACAGTGATGCTGCTATTGGCTGACTACATCATGTGTCCTATGTTTTTAATATCCGTTGTTATCGGCTTGCGAGATCACATGACATGAGCTATGACTGCTTACAAAAGTGCATCACAATGTCCATTTCAATTCTTCGGAAAGTAACATGAGGTGTTTAGTGAAATTAGAATTTGTACTTTCGTACTACGAAAATATGCAGCGTATTTGTTGCTGCACATCAAAGAACTTTCCAAAAACATGTGTCTATATATATATATATATATATATATATATATATATATATATATATATATATATATATATATATATATATATTTTCCATGTTAAGTGATAGTATACTTTCCCTCGGAACTGTAAAATTTATCAATCATTTGAATGGTTATGGTTTTATACAGCAGCTTAGAATTTCCCGGCATTTTAGAAAACGAAACTCAGGTGAAAAAAAAAAAAAAAATTATATATATATATATATATATATATATATATATATATATATATATATATATATTTTTTTTTTTTTTTTTTTTTTTTTTTTTTTTTTTTTTTTTTCACCTGAGTTTCGTTTTCTAAAATGCCGGGAAATTCTAAGCTGCTGTATAAAACCATAACCATTCAAATGATTGATAAATTTTACAGTTCCGAGGGAAAGTATACTATCACTTAACATGGAAAAAGTGTATTTTCACCTGGGAGAAAGTGTAGTTTTAACCGAGAGATCCGGGAAAAATCCGGGATTTTTTTTTTCCTTGTCCACGTATACACCCTGTCATTTCATCCCCATCAACGCGCAAGTCACCGAAGTGGCATCAAATCGAAAGAATTGCAGCCGGCGAATGGACTACCCGACGGAAGGCCCTAGTCACATGACATCATCATCATCATCATCATCATCATCATCGTCATCGGATTTACTGAGTATGTGGTCGTATATGACAGTATGGTAGCCTGGCAAAGTGATATCAGTAGTTAGAGCAGTAGTTCATGGTCCGTCGCCCTCATTGTTGGTAGATATGCATGAATAGAAGCACTTTGTCAGCCGCTGGTGTGTCCCAGAGTGAACAGAAACTGATACAAAAGTATCCTCGGCGTTATTGTCAAAGAGTCTCAGAAAAGTTGTTGCAATCAACTTGAGTCCATATTGTGGCCCAAGGCATCAATGATGTTTTTCATGTGCAAACCAGGGCACCTAACAGTTGGCTGCCTTGGCTGGTGGGCAACAACAACAACAACAACAACAACAACAACAACAAACCCCAGCATGGTGCACACTATTTTGCCAGTGCCCATATCAGAAGCAGCAGACAGGATGCAGGAACTCTTGGTGCAGCTGAAAATTAATGGAGCAGTTGTAGAATTCCAATTGGTGTCTTTGATTAATGTGGACATGCTCTGGTGCATTAGCTCCCCACGTTTGTGCCATCCTCGGCCCAGAGTGGTGACTTACAGTGGACATTCGATTCCATTGTGAGATCATACTGTAGTCCAAGTGAAGGATAAAAATATCTCTCTGCATATAACCCTCCTGGTAGTAAACTCTTGGACAATGGCTAACATTTTTGGAATAGATGGTTTTGCACTATCTGGTTTCTGAATTTGAGAGCAAGTGAATCTAGCTTCAGTTGTGATTTGATTCAAAGAACATATATCTGCAATATAAGCAACTGTCTGAACTTACATTAGGCTGTGAAACAGGGTTCCAAGCCCACATATCCTTAAAGCAATCTGCAGTGCCTAAGTTTGGTGGTGTTATTCAGGTTAAAGTGTAACTAATGGGCAACATACATAGTTGGTCTGGCAGGTGCCTATTTCCAGTTATCTGTAGGTGATAAGACAAAACAGTTTTTATTTATAAATACATGATTTAGCACATATCGTTATAACGGACTGCCATTTGGAGCTACAGTCTCCCCTGAATTGTCAGACACACCTTGAGCAACTTATCCAAAGTACACCCAGTTTTTTAAAATTATTTGGATGACTTGCTAATACTGAAGGCACTTGGGAACAGCACGTACAGAATCTACGTACACTATGTGATCAAAAGTGTCCAGACACCCCAAAACCATATGTTTCTCATATTAAGTGCATTGTGCTGCTGCCAGGTACTCCATATCAGCGACCTCGTGGTCATTAGACATCGTGAGACAGCAGAATGAGGTGCTTCGCGGAACTCATGCACTTCGAACGTGGTCAGGTAATTGGGTGGCACTTGTATAATATGTCTGTACGCGAGATTTCCACACTCCTAAACATCCCAAGGTCCACTGATTCCAATGTGACAGTGAAGTGGAAATGTGAACGGACATGTACAGCACAAAAGCGTACAGGCCATGCTTGTCTGTTGACTGACAGAGACTGCCGACAGTTGAAGAGGGTTGTAATGTGTAATAGGCAGACATCTATCCAGACCATGACACTGGAATTCCAAAGTGCATCAGGATCCACTGCAAGTACTATGACAGTTAGGTGGGAGGTGAGAAAAGTTGGGTTTCATGGTCAAGCATCTGCTTATAAGCAACACATCACGCCGGTAAATACCAAACGACACCTTGCTTGGTGTAAGGTGCGTAAACATTGGATGATTGAACAGTGGAGAAACGTTGTGTGGAGTGACAAATCACAGTACATAATGTAGCTATCTGATGGCAGGGTGTGGGTATGGGAATGCTCGGTGTACGTTATCTGCCAGCTTGTTTTTCTTGGAGAGGGCTTGCACCCCTCATTGTTTTGCATGGCACTATCACAGCACAGGCCTACATTGATGTTTTAAGTACCTTCTTGCTTCCCACTGTTGAATAGCAATTTGGGGATTTTGATTGCATTTTTCAACATGATCAAGTGCTTGTTCATAATGCATGGCCTGTGGCAGAGTCCTTACACAACAATAACATCCCTGTAATGGACTGTCCTGCACAGAGTCCTGACCTAGATCCTATAGAACACCTTTGGGATGTTTTGGAACGCCAACTTCGTGCCAGGCCTCACCAACTGACATCGATACCTCTCATCAATGCAGCACTCCATGAAGAATGGGCTGCCATTCCCCAAGAAACCTTCCAGCACCTGATTGAATGTATGCCTGCAAGAATGGAAGCTGTCATCAAGGCTAATGGTGGACCAACACCGTATTGAATTCCAGCATTGCTGATGGAGGGCACCACAAACTTGTAAATCATTTTCAGCCGTGTGTCCGGATACTTTTGATCACATAGTGTGTGTTGTTTGCAACAAATATAGTTTATTTGAGCCAGGTGTAAAGGACTTAAGCCATATATTATGTAAACAAAAAAAAAAGGGCTCACACCCAAAGTAACTTACCAGCTCCCAAAACCTCAGAGA
Source organism: Schistocerca cancellata (assembly GCF_023864275.1). Lineage (NCBI taxonomy): Eukaryota > Metazoa > Arthropoda > Insecta > Orthoptera > Acrididae > Schistocerca > Schistocerca cancellata. The sequence goes on along the minus strand of NC_064629.1, from coordinate 852,197,349 downwards.
AATACTGTCACTTCCGGGCAAAGTTAATTACACTACTGGCCATTAATATTGCTACACCAAGAAGAAATGCAGATGATAAATGGGCATTCATTGGACAAATATAGTATACTAAAACGGACATGTGATTACATTTTCACACAATTCGGGTGCATAGATCCTGAGAAATCTGTACCCAGAACAACCACCTCTAGCCGTAATAACGGCCTTGATATGCCTGGGCATTGAGTCAAACGGAGCTTGGATGGAGTGTACAGATACAGCTGCCCATGCAACTTCAACACGATACCACAGTTCATCAAGAGTAGTGACTGGCGTATTGTGACGAGCCAGTTGCTCGGCCACCATTGACCAGACGTTTTCAATTGGTGAGAGATCTGGAGGATGTGCTGGCCAGGGCTGCAGGCGAACATTATCTGTATCCAGAAACGCGCGCACAGGACCTGCAACATGCGGTCGTGCATTATCCTGCTGAAATGTAGGATTTTGCAGGGATTGAATGAAGGGTAGAGCCACAGGTCGTAACACATATGAAATGTAACGTCCACTGTTCAAAGTGCCATCAATGCAAACAAGAGGTGACTGACACGTGTAACCAATGGCACCCCATACCATCACGCCGGGTTATACGCCAGTATGGCGATGACGAATACATGCTTCCAATATGCATTCACCACGATGTCGCCAAACACGGATATGACCATCATGATGCTGTAAACAGATCCTGGATTCATCCAAAAAAAATGTCGTTTTGCATTCGTGCACCCAGGTTCGTCATCAAGTACACCATTGCAGGCGCTCCTGTCTGTGATGCAGCATCAAGGGTAACCTCAGCCATGGTCTCCAAGCTGATAGTCCATGCTGCTGCAAATGTCGTCAAACTGTTTGTGCAGATGGTTGTTGTCTTGAAAACGTCCCCATCTGTTGACTCAGGGATCGAGACGTCGCTGCACGATCTGTTACAGCCATGCGGATAAGATGGCTGTCATCTCGACTGCTAGTGATACGAGGCCGTTGGGATCCAGCACGGTGTTCCATATTACCCTCCTGGACCCACCGATTCCATATTCTGCTAACAGTCATTGGATCTCGACCAATGTGAGCAGCAATGTCACGATATGATAAACCGCAATCGCAGTAGGCTACAATCTGACCTTTATCAAAGTCGGAAACGTGATGGTACCCATTTCTCCTCCTTACACGAGGCATCACAACAATGTTTCACCAGGCAACGCTGGTCAACTGCTGTTTATGTATGAGAAATTGGTTGGAAACTTTCCTCATGTCAGCACGTTGTAGTTGTCGCCACTGGCGCCAACCTTGTGTGAATGCTCTGAAAAGCTAATCATTTGCATATCACAGCATCTTCTTCCTGTCGGTTAAATTTAGTGTCTGTAGCACATCATCTTTGTGGTGTAGCAAATTTAATGGCCAGTAGTGTATAATGCGAAATTTACTCCCTGTAAAGGGTGTGATGGACTCTTAGGTGTAGGGAAGGCATCCTCCATAGGGGAGTAAACCCGTAAAAGAAAATCGGGCAGGTCAGAAGGCAGCAAAATATCAGCCCCCCTAACCAACTGTACTTGTGCAGCACTTGTAAGGCAGCCAGGTGAATTTCCGCAGTTACTACTAGTATCCAAAACAGTCTCAGATCAATGCCCAGGAAAGCGATGGGTACCATGACAGACACAACGAAAAAAGACATAATGCTTTTGGTGGGTAGTGGTGGTGGTGGTAGTGGTATTGGAAATGGTAGTGATAATGATGATGATAATGATTATGATGAATTTATACCTTGCTGCCCTGATTTCCTGCTTGAGTAATAAATTGTGTGAACAGTTCTGTAAAAAAGGAGTTACATTTGTGTGATCAGAACTATGCCAAAAAGCTTTCTTGCATCTTATAATGTGCCTTCGGTTGGCCTCTTGTTTAGCAACATCCAATATGGGTAAACTCTTAATGCTATTGACTGATGCCTCAGCTTGCAGCATTGCCATCATACATCGATTGGACAGAACAGCCCATTACATTTTAATCGAGAACATTAAATGTATTTGCCAGTAGAGAAAGAGGCATTGGCTATTGTATATGCCACTAAGAAGTTTCACATATATTGCAGTGGTACTAAATTTCACGTGATCGACAATCACAAGCCCCCCTTTTTTGCTATTTAGTCCACACTCAAAACTTCCCAATAAAATGGTGGAGTGGCTGCAGCAATGGTTATTGTTCCTCAGTATTGATAATTGTGAGATCCATTGTACGCCCCAGACGCAGCATTCGAATGCTGGTGCACTTTCCTACTTAATGTATGGCCTAGATGCAGAGATTGATAAGCATAAAGGGCTGTTTCTTACTTTTGGCACCGCTCGTAACACACCTTCAATGAATTTCCAGTTATGGCACATGAACTAGCAACAGAAACAGGCTACTTCTCAGGGTGTTGTCTGCTGTATGGAGGGGTTGGCCAACGCACTTGCCTAAGATGCAGACCTGGGATGGCACACACGATTTTCGTTATGATGCTGAATTATTGCAACCAATGATAGATAGCTGTGGGGGAATTTGAATGCCGGACGGTAGTTACACTCTTGCATGCTGAAGCCTCTTCAGCTGCACGTTGGAGAATGTGCAGAGTGAAAGCAGTAATGCGACATCATGTGTACTGGTCCAGTGTTGATGCCACCATAGAAGGTAAGGGCCAGAGCTGCCACATTTGTGCCCATATTCAATCAGCACCGCCCTGACCACCCCTGGAAAACAGTCATATTGATTTTGCCAGACTATTCTGAGGATCAGTGTGGTTGCTATTTGTCAATGCCCTCTCTAAGATTCCATGAGTGACACGGAGGGATTTGACCACCACAACAGCTACCAACCGTGCCCTCACCACCACATTTGCAATAGAAGGGGCACCTTCCAGCCTGGTTTCTGACAACATCTCTCAATTCACAGCATCTGCATTTCACCACCTCATTCCATCCAGCATCCCCTTCTGAAACTGAGCAGATGGTTAGGACCTTCAAAATGCTGATGTACGAGGAGATGATGATGATGATGATGATGATGATGACAGCTGACTGGGCAAGCATTCACCAACTCCCTCATAACATACTGGACACCCCCCCCCCCCCTCCGGTCTTTAAATGTGCACAGTCCAGCCAAAATTCCACACAGGCACAGGTCTCGCCCCATATTGTACCTGGGGCACCCAACTCACCAAGCCCACCACCCATGCACACAGCCTTATTACTTTGTGACCTCCATATATGGCCATGTATTTTCAGTTGGAACCTTGGGTCAAGCCAAAGCATCATCATCGGCAATAGGGGGCAACAAATGTTTGAGGTTTCAGCTAGCGAGGAGTATATAGTCAAACATCAAAATCAGCTCTGCCCACACTGCAATATATCCCCTCCCCCTATCCCCACCCCTCTCCACTGCAGCTGACTGGGCATAATTCAGGCAAATACACCTGGGACAAGCCTGCCTGTCACAGCTACAACCTCTGTCTCAATTTAGGCACCAGCATGGGGGTCAACAACGACCAGCAATTGGATCCAATGGAGGTGGAATTGCTTCCACCCCATAAGCCACTGCCAGGTCCCACCAATGCCAGCGATCCACTCCCCAAGCAGTCGGCAGAGGTTGAGCATCCAAAGATTGCAGTGCCTGTAAAGGCAGAATTACTGTCCCCATCTGGACTGCAGCCGGCACCCACTCTCCTCCAGGCAGGACGTAGTTGCTCCATTGGAATTGTCTATCACCTAACAATCCCTCAGATGCCACTGACATCCAGCCCAGCCGATTGAGGTGAAGTAGTATGATGGAAGCCTTTGGCGGGGTTCCACCACCAGTCTCCCCCCTCCCTATATGACCCTGCTTGTAGATTATAGGGGGGAGAGGGTTTAGTATCAGACAGTGGTTTTGATTCCCCATTCAGCATGAGTACTGATTTGGAGGTCAAGTCAGAGATATTCATGCTTAGTGTTTTGGTTATAACTCGCTCAAGCAGAGATGTTGCTGCTATTGGTATACCACTTGGGCCTGTCCACTGATACAAGAATGTAGGGCCCTCCACTTGCCTGACAGTTTCTAGTGTTTTCTGAAGCCATTTACTGAGTTGGTTGGTGTAGTGGTTAGCACACTGGAGTCACATTTGGGAGGATGGTGATTCAAATCCACATCCAACCATCCAGATTTAGGTTCTCCGTGATTTCCCCCAATCGCTCCAGGCAAATGCTGAGATATTCCTTTGGAAGGGCATGACCGATATTCTTTTCCATTCTTGACTCATTCTGAGCTTGTTCTCTGTCTCTTAATGACCTCAGTGTCAATGAGGACTCAAATCCTAATCTTCCTTCCTTTCCTTATGAAGCCTTCAATATGTGCTGTTGGTAGTAGATTTTTTGACCTTGTCTTTCTTGATGCCTTTTGGTATGGATCATTCCCAGGACTGTATACGTATGCTTACAATGCCTTTTGTTATGCTCTGAACTTCATTTCTGGTGAAGCATTCGCTTTTTGAACTTCATCATCATCTTCCTCATCAACCACAGTACTGCCTGTTCGTTCCTTTGGCCTCTGTGTCAGTGCCTATGCAAGTGATTGTAAACTTAGTTTTACTTACGCCAAGCAGAACACATCTAGTGGCGGCTGTCTGAAGCAGTGTCTTGAGTCATCCACGAGTATACACTTGCTGGTACCACTCTTCATCAACACATTAATATTCATAGTGTCAGATTCCACACACATTATTAAAATTTATTAAAAATTTAAGCTATAATACTATTATTTACTCTTATACGGGTACTGTTTTTATAGAAATTAATATTTTTCTTGTTACAGTTTGCCTGCTACACTGGCCCTGCTACCACATTTGAGCAGCTTGCATGTAGATGGTAACCCTTTGTCAGAAGTACGTAAGGATGTTGTATTATGCGGTACGCCTTACTTACTGCAGTGGTTGCGTAAGAAGTTAGATGAGGCAAATCATCCTGAAGGCAGGGCTGAGGAGGATGAAGAAGTGGAGTTTCCCAACAGGTAATTACAGTTTCATGAAATGAAATGGATGTAAAACTTGGAAGAACATGTTTGAGATTTTAATGTCACCAAAAATTTTTAGAGCTTAGATTCTTCAATTTTCACAGTGTTGCTCTCAGTTTGTAATCTGAAGGACTATAGGGCACGTAAATTGTGGATAAGCAAGACCTTTATAGAAAATGCCTGTTTCGAATGTTATGTGTTGTCTCTCTCTGTCAAAGTCATAACTAAACAACTGTTGAGATCAAAATATGTGAATTAACATCTTTATTTAGTTAACTGCACTTCATCAATTGTTTGTACTCTAGTTGTTTGAAGCTTGTGTGTTATCATATAAATTTGTTTGTCTTAAAGTGTTTGTATATGTTGGAGGGGGGAGGGGGGGGGGGGAGATTGGCACAATAGTTTAATCTTTTTATGTGCTGTTTGCTAATTTGTTTCTTGTTATCATAGCATTTATATTGTTCAGCATAACTGTCTTTGATGCATTTCATTTGACTATCTGATTAGCTCTCAATCAAGTGCTGTTTATAAATTTCTCAAGCATATGAAATGGGAAGTTAAACTGCAATATTTCCTTTTGTACCTTGCCTCTATTTTTATTGTGATTTTTTATGGTACATTTTGTATCTGTATCCTGATAGTACTCTTAAAATATGTAGTATAACTTTTGATTGAGGTTCCCATTTTGTTCACAGATGAAGCATCAGAGAAATGATTGCATATATGCTGTGTACAATGTGTAGTTCCCCTAATCTTTATTTCATGATTGCTACAAAAGTGATATGTAGGGTACTGCAGGATATTCTTGCAATTGTTTTCCATAATCACATCATCAGCATTAATTAGTATGGCCTCATAAGATAATTACCATACTTGTTCGAGTGCCAACCAACCAAGGTTTTCCATTATTTCTGTGATGCTGTAAGTCAGAAAATTTTGCTGGCCGTATATCAATATATAAATTATTCTGTCATAATGAAATGTGATGTTAATCCTACAGACTTCAGCTGCCATTAAATATGGGTTGTGTGACCAATTTATAACTTATCTCTCTTTTACACCAGCTACAGTGTCCCTAACATTATGGAACTGAACGTTCAGTCAGTCCATTACATGAGTAATGATTGAACTATTTGACTATTGTATTACCTATGCATTGTCACTTATAGGAATTTGTTTAACATGATGAACATTTATTGTCAAAGGAATTACTTTAAACAAAGTGCATAGATTATTTTTGTGCACATAATTTATATTGTGCAGTAGAGATTTGATGTCATAGCAGCATCCATATACCATCCATTTTAGGCTTTCTCTCAGTATGTTAAAGTTTTTCACTTATTTATTAATATTAAACACATGTGGTAATTGTCAATGTTAGGCAAAATTTTTAAGGTACTGAAATTGCAAAGTAATATTTCAGAACTAGATCAGAAATGTAAGGACTATGGAATGAAGATTAGCATCTCCAAAACGAAAGTAATGTCAGTGGGAAAGAAATATAAACGGATTGAGTGCCAAATAGGAGGAACAAAGTTAGAACAGGTGGACGGTTTCAAGTACTTAGGATGCATATTCTCACAGGATGGCAACATAGTGAAAGAACTGGAAGCGAGGTGTAGCAAAGCTAATGCAGTGAGCGCTCAGCTACGATCTACTCTCTCATGCAAGAAGGAAGTCAGTACCAAGACTAAGTTATCTGTGCACTGTTCAATCTTTCGACCAACTTTGTTGTATGGGAGCGAAAGCTGGGTGGATTCAGGTTACCTTATCAACAAGGTTCAGGTTATGGATATGAAAGTAGCTAGGATGATTGCAGGTACTAGTAGATGGGAACAATGGCAGGAGGGTGTCCACAATGAGGAAATCAAAGAAAAACTAGGAATGAACTCTATAGATGGGAGCAGGCAGGGCGAACAGGCTTAGGTGGTGGGGTCATGATGACTGAAATTGATGACATAATCACCTCTACGTAACACTTACTTTGGTATGGCAGAATTGTTTAGATGTTGCTGCCTGCATTCATTACAGTGTGTGTAACAGAATCCTGCTATTTATAGATTATTTTATGTTTTAAACTCTTCTGCAGATTCATGATATGAAATATACTTCCAGTGTTATGATCAGATGTTTTTTGTCCTTAGTCAGTCTCAGGCACCCACTAGTTTGTTTTGTCATTTTGTAGATAGTTTTCATATTGAATTTCTGTAACATCCACTCAGTCTGTCCTAGGAATATACAAAAAGTCAGCCTTGTTCTGTGGAATCTCATTCAGCATTTTATTAGATATGAATTGAGCTCTGATAGTTTTTTTAAATATCCATAATAAATTTCTCAATATTCATTTTGAACTGATAATGAGGTGCTTATTTGGTATAATACATATATTTCCTGGGAAAACAAAAAAGATAATGGTGTGACACATTAGTGCTGTCCTCTATTTGTGGACTCTCTTTTTTCTCAGTCAGTTTCCAGACAGATGAAGATACTCTTTATTAATCCATTGCATAAAAATGAATAAATGGATAATATTGACAATTACAAAAAAAAAGGCTCTGAGCACTATGGGACTTAACATCTGCGGTCATCAGTCCCCTAGAACTTAGAACTACTTAAACCGAACTAACCTAAGGACATCACACACATCCATGCCCGAGGCAGGATTCGAACCTGCGACCGTAGCGGTCATGCGGTTCCAGACTGAAGCGCCTAGAACCGCACGGTCACACAGGCCGGCTGACAATTACAGTCTGATTTCGTTACTAACAGGATTTGCAAATCATTTAAGAAGGTCGTCTATAAAAAAGAGTACCAACACATCTTGATAGGTGGAATTGTAGTGATACCCACAGTTTGTCTTCAGGATAGAATTGTCGCCAATTTAAATTATTTTTTTCTGTGTGAGACACCTGACTAAACGATAAGTTGAGGACAGTAGATATCTTTCTTGATTAAGAAAAAGCATGTGATATGGTGGACCACACTACAGTCTTACACAGGTCAGAACATTTATGAACTTAGCAGAAACAGTTATTTTATTTTTTATTTATTTAGTGTAGGCATGCAGTGTTCAGCACACTGAGGGGTGCAGCGGTTAGGATACTACACTCAGTGAGATCAATACTGGGCTAGGGGTCAGTAAAAATGTAAGGAGATCAGGATGAATCTGAGGACAATATGATAGGGTTAAATTGATAAAATAATTCATATTAATTGTTTATTGTGAAAATAAATTGGTGGTCTGTGTACCATATTTATGTTGTCTAAATGTTGGATATATTACTTTTACATTATCTTCATTGATCACGAAACATTCAGATAGTTGTGATAATTAGACTGAAGGAACAATGTGTACACACAACAGCTGCAAGAATATCATCGACACCATGTCACTTACTTTCAAATGGCCATTATTGCATAAGTTATACTGTTATTAAAATAAATTACTTTTTGCTATGCAATTTATAAATTGTTGGGAATGTTACATACATCTTAAAACTTGTATTTGGGAGAATGACATTCAAATATCCAAAACTGATGAAGGTAAATGCCAGGATGATTTCTTTGAAAAGTATATAGTCCATTTCCTTTCCCATCCTTGCCAATCATGTCATTTGTTTTGAATTTCATTACCAGCCTTGAAATTATATATGGTCTCAGTAACCATGACTGTTTTACCTATACCCTAGTTTTTTTTTCAATTACTTTATCTGTTTTGTATGGTGTTGCTACCAACAGATATCTGCTTTTACTTGCTTTCAGGTTTAACTTGAGAGTAACTCGTTGTCTGAATCTGGCAAAGAAAAATCTAGCAGATGTTCCCCCATATGTATTTGATGAAGCTGCTTTTGCATCTGTAACAGTTGTTGATTTGTCAGGAAACAGACTCACTGAATTACCTGAAGGGTAAGTACTTTTTATAGTGTATCTAATTTTCTGCTTATCCTTTCCCACTGAAATACTGAGCTGGGTGGTGCAGTGATAAGACACTGTATTTGAGAACAGCAGTGCCAATCCCCATCCAGTGAGCCAGATTTAGTTATTCTGTGACTCCCTTAAATGACTTTAGGTGAATGTCAAGACAATTCCTGCGAAAGCGCTTAGCTAATTTCCTTCATCACCCTTGCACAATTTAAGCCTGTGCTACATCTTTAACTGTGTTATTGATGAGATCCTTCCTTCTTCTCAGCAAACATGCCTGTGTAACATATTTTTTATTTTTACTAAATTAGTAAATGGAAAAGCCGTAACTCAACACCAGTAAATGCATGGTCAAGGTGAAAAGCTTTTTGTCTTGCAGTGAAGGATAGTTTTTTAGGTAAAATATACACAATTTTGACATAGGCCACATTTAGGTCAGTGCAAGTTGTCTAACAATTTTCCATTTTGCAGATTCCATCCACAATGTGTTATTCTGGTAGGTATGAAAAATATCCGTGTATGACTGCCATAATATTATTATTGGACTGAAAACATATTCCAACTACATTTTTTTTTAGATGTGGGTATAAGTCAGAGAATGCTAATTACAGTGCACAAGGTGGATGTTGCAGCAACTTGTATTTCAGATTGCTCAGTTTTCCCACTGACAAAAGTGCACCGTACTGAGGAAAGGTCTTTTCTCTACTTCAATCCACACCTATTCTCAATTTTTCCGTCTAGTTGATCATCAGTTACTCTTTTATCTTTTCAGAGGTAATCAATAAGAATAATTCATTTTGCATTGCATAAAACACTGGCAGATGAAACTGACTTTGCCTGTTTTGTGTAGGACTGCTGGCTATCAACCAGGGTAAAACATTGGCATACAAAATATTCTGGGTTCTTTCAAAATGGTCCAAACATTATAGGTATTCTTTTTTTTTTCATATTTGCATTTGGTGAGTATTCCATAAATATGTCACTCCCCTAACATAAATGTTTCTCAAGTTAATTATTCATGTAAGATAATGTAACCTTTCTTCTGACATATTAAATACACACCTTAATTGAGATTAGTGCAATACTATATTGTGTATTTGAATGGAAATCTTTCGTTTTTCACCATGTGTTGGAATTTCATTGAGGTGAGTGTAATAAACAATGTGATACACTGTTGTTGTTTATTTGGATTGCTGCTGTGGCTGGAACTAAAAAAATGTATTAATCTACAGGTGACTGTAATTTTGTACACTTTAACACAGGCAGTTAAGATGGTGACAAAATTACTCATAGCCATCTGATGATTGGCACCTACTACAAAACCAGTTATGGAAGCTAATTAAATATTAGTATTGTAAACAAGAAAATTGTAAGCATCAGTCATAAGAGGTCTTAAATCATTTGTTACAGCAAGTTGATTTCATTCATCACGTGACTACTTCAATGCTAAGAAAAGTATAAGACATAAAATCAGACATTAAGACCATATTGATAACATAGGCATAAGTCACATTGAGTACCTTACATTTATGACACACAGTACATTCCAAATATTAGAGTCTTTGAAGACTCATGTAATAAAAGCACCAATTACAACTTCAACATGGCATCAATATAGAAGAACATAGCAGCTAACAAACAAATTTAGAACTGAGCATGCAACTTACAATTACAAGCAGCAAAGTTCGGTGCATGACATAGGCATCACAGAACCTCTTTATTCAAATAACCTATTACCCAGAGTATATTTTATTTAAATGGGGGCCAAGACATTATACAAAAGAACAGTAAAAAACTAATTAAAATTAAAAATGCAATTTTTTAACCTGAGAAATCAAGAATATAAATAATATAAAAGATACATCAATAGGAGAAATGAGACCCTCTGACTTGCCATTCACAAAACCTCCAACATTTATTAACAAAGTTTATATGACTGTAATTCATTTAATAATTGAAGAAATCCAACAAGTAATAACAGTTTTCACACCATCATTTTATATTAATATTAATTTTTGCTTCACCTGTAAATTATTACTTCTAAGCGAAACAAATGTAGTGAGCGACTGTGGTACACTAAATAGAAAAATACCTTAAATGCCCATAATTGTACATAACAAACCCTCAGTGGGACAAATAATCACATAGTTTGATGTTATTGAACATGTAAAACAAGATGAAAATGAAAATTATTGGAGGAGAAGCTTAACACATCAATTATATCATGTGTACTCACATCGTGAGTAATCGTGTGGCACCAATGGACTGGTGGATTGTCCCATACTTTCAAAATAATTGGATCGCATTTAAAATACCCATAAAAATGGGTGCTCCTCATTGCTGTCTGCTCATTAAGCAAGGTGTAACCAGGTGATTTTTGATTACAGAATATCTCCATTCTTCTCAAGGAGATTGAACTATCTGCCCTTTTCTCCTCAGTGTAGCAGACCCATCCCAGCATGACTTTGTTGACTATGGCAGTCACTTCCTGTATTCTCTCCTGGAGCTCTGGTACATCACATGCTAGAGGTGGTACATACACCAGATCTTTAATGTGTCCACACAGAAAAAAGTCACACGGAATGAGATCTGGTGATTGGGGAGGCCATTTCAGAAAACATCTGTCCCCTTCTGTAGCATGGCTGATCCATCGATGCTGCAGCTCCATGTTCAGGTACCAACGAACTTCACAATGAAAATGGGGTGGAGCCCTATCCTGCTGAAAGATGAATGGAGAGTCCGACTGCATTTGAGGCATCAGCCTTTGCTGCAACATGTCTAAGTAGGACTATCCAGTGACAGGGCTTTCAGCGAAGAAGAATGGCCCGTACAGTTTTCGGCATGACAAGGCACAAAAAACATTTACCTTTGGGGAATCACGCTCAAATTCAGTGCATTCGTGTGGGTGCTTTGTATCCCAGATTCGACAATTGTGCCTGTTCACTTTCCCATTAGTGTGAAATGTAGCTTCGTAGCTAAAAATTAAGCGATCAACCCATCCTCATTCAGTTGTTGCAATTGCGAACAAAACTCAAAATGCTTGTCTTTGTCATCATCATTGAGCTTCTGCACTAGCTCCAATTTGAATGGTTCCAAAGGCAGCTTCTGTGCAGGACTTCCCACACTGTCATTGAAGCCATTTCAAGTTCACGGGATGCATGATGCACCAATATCTTTGGACTCCTTATGAATGTCTCTCTTACGTGCTCCACATTCACTTCACTCACACTGGGACGTCCGCTGCTCTTTGCTGGGTACAAGTAACCCATCGTAACAGATTTGTTGTACTAGTGGTAAATGGCCTTGCTTGTTGGTGGCTTCTTACTGTACTTGGTTCTGAACATCCATTGAACAACTGTAGCACACCTGTTTTTGTCGAACTCGCCATGTTTGTGACTAGCGCTGACTATCGGCAAATTACCAAACTACGTTGTGGCGGTATACATGGGGAAAAAAAAACTTTCAGGGTTTCTCTTCAAAGTGACGTATGGAAGATATATGTGCAATGTTTCGTTCTTGTGCAATAGATAATTGAAAGTCTTCCCAGACTTTATGTACACCCTGTATAACCTCATTCACGAAGAAAATTAAATTTATGTGTATTATTGGTTTGTAAATGGCCCAGTCTATTTTCAGTAAAAAGTGAGACAGCAACATTAAATTTTTTGAAAATGGAAGCTATCCTGGTACTCATAATACTGTAGTATGGTTGTATAACAAATTTTTTACACTGTCCCTCATTAATTGTTAGGGTCACTCTTCCCTACTCATAAGTCTTAGCTATTTTATTGTAAATGTTCATTACATAGTCATTAGGATAATTATTCATTTTAGCTATAAATTGCATAGTTTGAAGCTCAGTTTTGTGGTCGGGTTCTGATACTTGGAGGTTAAACATCGTGTTAATGGTAAAACTGAAAAAGGCTTTCTTATGTTATTTGAGATGGTTGGAGTTGTAACCCAGAGTAACATCTATGCAAGTATTCTTGCTAAAAATTCCATCATGATTACTATTTTCACATTTTAATTTCTTATGGCTAGGTGAAGGAAGTTAATGGAACACCCCCCACCCCACCCCGCTCCTCTGGTACCCACTTCAACTGTAAAAATAATATTCTCTTGCAGATTGTTAAATTTAGGTGAAATCTCATCAATGTTGGTTTTGTTTCCTTTAATTAACAAGAGTTTGTGATCTATGTATGTGTAGTAATAAATAATTTTACTAGCCAAATCGGGATATTCATGAATGAATCTGTCTTCAGGGTAATTAATAAAAATGTCTGCTAATAATCCAGATATGGTACTGCCCGTATTTAGGCCATGTTTTTGAACATATATTTTATCATTAAACATAAAAAATGTATCTTAAACAGAGAGGGAAAGCAAATGAATGAATTCAGTGATTTCAGCTTTAAAAAAAGTGCACAGTCTTCTAAGACTGTTGGAGATAATATCAACAGTTTGATCGACAGGTACAATAGTATATAAGTTCACAATGTCAAGTGAAATGAAAGTCATATCATCAGTTATAGGTACATCTTTAATTAAACTTGTCAACTCAACACTGTTTTTTTAATTGAAAACTTCCAGTTGAATTTATAATACATATTAAGAAAGCATATACATTTTTTAGCTACTTTACATACGAGGCCTGCACTACCATCAACAATTGGGCTCACCAGTTTCAGTTCCTTATGGGCCTTAATCTGCGCCCTCAATTTGGGAACTAGCGAGTTCATTACTTTAATATATTGCAACTCCCTTGGAAAGAGAGTTCCATTACATGATTTAAGCTTATCAGTTAGTCTATTTGTAGTCTCATTAGTACGGCCCCTATTAACACTTTTAATACCATTCTCCTGAAAGAACTTAAAGGATTTTTCAATATATTCACATTTAGTAACCACACTCATTGAATTACCCTTATCTGCTTTAACGTTAATAGCACTGTTTTCAGCTAACTTCTTGTTAATGCGTTCTACTACCTTTACATCATTTTTTACGCAACCATTAGTCGTATTAGACTCCCTACCAATCACTTTATCAGCTGCAATAGCAATTTTATTCTGATCAACTTTCGAAATCTTGATTGTGTCCGTTGCAAATTCTATGGGAGGTAAAGTATTTTTAATAGCTTACCTACCAATCTTTTACTAATATTATACTTTACCCCTTTCTGTAACAGCAATTCTTCCTGTTGGTCAAACAAATATATACAGTTCGTAAACTTATTTCTTGTCATAAAACAGTCGCATAGCTACCTGATTTCCCAATATAATGAAGTGTGTAAATACTATTGTTTTGTAAACATCACATAATCACTGCATACAAGTTAGTATAAGTTTACATAGTGGTGAGAGATCTTCATGTGAATGTGTCTGAAGCACAATGACACACTGTTTATATCGTGCTGCATACAACCATAAAGAAATCAGATTATTAGGATACATCATGATTCACCAAATAGAAGAAATTTGAGCAGGAGAACCAAAGAAAGGACAGTAAATTGCTAAGACCCCTGAAAAAAAAACATCTTCTGAGCTAAAGCATGGATGCACAACTCATGCTCCCTCTCCCCCCTCCACCCCCTATGCTCTCTCTCTCTCTCTCTCTCTCTCTCTCTCTCTCTCTCTCTCTCTCTCTCTCTCTCTCAATTTCAACTGATTCACTACTGAAATAATATACAGGGTGTTACAAAAAGGTACGGCCAAACTTTCAGGAAGCATTCCTTACACACAAATAAAGATAAGATGTTATGTGGACATGTGTCCAGAAACGCTTAATTTCCATGTTAGAGCTCATTTTAGTTTCGTCAGTATGTACTGTACTTCCTCGATTCACCGCCAGTTGGCCCAATTGAAGGAAGGTAATGTTGACTTCGGTGCTTGTGTTGACATGCGACTCATTGCTCTACAGTACTAGCATCAAGCACATCAGTACGTAGCATCAACAGGTTAGTGTTCATCACGAACGTGGTTTTTTCAGTCAGTGCAATGTATACAAATGCGGAGTTGGCAGATGCCCATTTGATGTATGGATTAGCACGGGGCAATAGCCGTGGCACAGTACGTTTGTATTGAGACAGATTTCCAGAACGAAGGTGTCCCGACAGGAAGATATTCGAAGCAATTGTCGGCGTCTTAGGGAGCATGGAACATTCCAGCCTATGACTCGCGACTGGGGAAGACCTAGAACAACAAGGACACCTGCAGTGGACGAGGCAATTCTTCGTGCAGTTGACGATAACCCTAATGTCAGGGCCAGAGAAGTTGCTGCTGTACAAGGTAATGTTGACCACGTCACTGTATGGAGAGTGCTATGGGAGAACCAGTTGTTTCCGTACCATGTACAGGCACTATCAGCATCTGATTGGCCTCCACGGGTACACTTCTGCGAATGGTTCATCCAACAATGTGTCAATCCTCATTTCAGTGCAAATGTTCTCTTTACGGATGAGGCTTCATTCCAACGTGATCAAATTGTAAATTTTCACAATCAACGTGTGTGGGCTGACGAGAATCCGGACGCAATTGTGCAATCACATCATCAACACAGATTTTCTGTGAACGTTTGGGCAGGTATTGTTGGTGATGTCTTGATTGGGCCCCATGTTCTTCCACCTATGCTCAACGGAGCAAGTTATCATGGTTTCATACAGTATACTCTACCTGTGCTGCTAGAACATGTGCCTTTACAAGTACGACACAACATGTGGTTCATGCACAATGAAGCTCCTGCACATTTTAGTCAAAGTGTTCGTATGCTTCTCAACAACACATTCGGTGACCGATGGATTGGTAGAGGCGGACCAATTCCATGGCCTCCATGCTCTCCTGACCTCAACCCTCTTGACTTTCATTTATGGGGGCATTTGAAAGCTCTTGTCTATGCGACCCCGGTACCAAATGGAGAGACTCTTCGTGCTTGTATTGTGGATGACTGATACAATACGCCATTCTCCAGGGCTGCATCAGCACATCAGGGATTCCATGCGACGGAGGGTGGATGCATGTATCCTCTCCAACGGAGGACATTTTGAAGAGTTCCTGTAACTAAGTGTTTGAAGTCACGCTGGTACGTTCTGTTGCTGTGTGTTTCCATTCCATGATTAATGTGATTTGAAGAGACGTAATAAAATGAGCTCTAACATGGAAAGTAATCGTTTCCAGGCACATGTCCACATAACATATTTTCTTTCTTTGTGTGTGAGGAATGTTTTCTGAAAGTTTGGCCATGCCTTTTTGTAACCCCCTGTATTTATGTGAATTTTCAGTTAATTTTCTTTCAGTGTGTTGGATCTCTAGTGCCTTTACTTTATGTGAAGCACATTGGTTTCCAGTCAGTGTTAATAATTTGAAAGTGGTCGTTTACAGTTCTCTCCCAGGTTTTGACACTACAGAACAGAAACTCCTCTGTAATATCTGTAACCGTGTCAATCCACTTGTTATAGAAAGTACTAGTGTACTTTCCATCCATAAATCTGGAGTTTACACTACATTTCAAGGTGTTACTGATGAGTTCTGTGAGGCAGGTGCCATAGTCTACTCTGAGTAGTTCCCACAATCAGGCAGGTATTTGACTAGGCCTGGGGCCTTACTGTTCTTCATTTTAGATACAATTTCTTGAGTGATAATTTCATTTAAGAGTCATTGGTACTTCATGAAATTATTTCAGTGGAATTCTTCTATAAATAATTCTTTGTAATACTTGTACTATGTGTACATGTACTGTGGTGACAAAAGTCATCAGATACCTCTTAATATCATGTCAGACCTCCTCCTACTTGTCATAGTGCAGCAACACTACATGGTGTGGGCTCAACAAGTCATTGGAAGTCTCCTGCAGAAATATTAAGTCCTGCTGCCTCTATAGCCGTCCATAATTGCAAAATTGTTGCGGGTGCATGAACTGACCTCTCAGTTATGTCCCATAAATGTTCAGTGGGGTTCATGTTGGGTGATCTGGGTGGCCAGATCAAATTGTACTGAATGTTCTTCAAATCAATCATGAACAATTTTGGCCCCATGACGTGGCACATTGTCATCCACAAAAATTCCGTTCTTGTTTGGGAACATGAAGTCCATGAATGGCTGCAAATGGTCTCCAGGTAGCTGAACATAACCATTTCCATTCAGTGATCAGTTCAATTGGACCAGAGGACCCTATCCATTCCATGTAAACACAGTCTACACCATTATGGAGCCACCACCATACTTGCACAGTTCCTTTTTGAGAGCTTGGCTCATGGCTTTGTGGGGCCTGCGCCACAGTCGAACACTACCATCAGCTCTTACCAACTGAAATTGAGACCCACCTGACCAGACCAAAGTCTTCCAGTCATGTAGGGTCCAACAAATATGGTTAAGAGCCCAGAAGAGGCACTGCAGGCACTGTTGTGCTACTAGCAAAGGCACTCATGTCTGTCACCTACTGCCATGGCCCACTCATGTTGAATATTGCTGCACTGTCCTAATGGATCCATTTTTCGTATGTTCCACATTAATTTCAAGCATTGTTTCTTGTCTGATAGCATTGACAACTCTACACAAATGCCGCTGCTCTCTGTCGTTACATGAAGACTCTCAGGTGCTGCATTGCATTGTCTGTTGTAATGCCTCAGATTTGGTATTCGCAGCACACTCTTGACACTGTAGATCTCAGAATATTAAACTCCCTAATGATTTCTGAAATGGAATAACCCATGCATCTAGCTCCAACTACCATTCTGCATTCAAAGACTTATTTCATGTCATGTGACCATAACCATGTCAGAAACCTTTTCACATGAATCACCTGAGTACAAATTACAGCTCTATCAATGCACAACCCTTTCATACCTTGTCTACACAATACTACTGCCATCCATACATGTTCACATTGCTACCCCATTACTTTTGTCACCTGCATATGCTATAGTTACACCAGATGTTAATGACCACCATTCCTTATTCTTTAAGTATTTAGTATTTTGAAAATCCGTAGTATTTTTTTCTTAAGTTTAGCTATCTTGCACATATCATTACCATTAACTAAATATTGACTATTATTCAGATCTTGTTTTTATGTCTGTGTAGTAATTTTTCTGTTCACTCTGTTCTGTTCACTGTTAGAAAAAGAATGGTCATGTTCCTGTGCCAACTTTCATGGGTGACACGGAAATGGCCTTCTTCAACTTCTAGAAGCAGACCACCTTGGCAAGGTACAGACACATTGATGATAATGGTCTGGACTCATGGTAATGAACAACTGCTCCATGTCCTGTAACTGCTTAATCATCTGTTTTCAGTTTAAACCTCCATGGTCCTTCTTCAAATCAAGAGCCACATCCCTTGCTGTTGATCTTCACCTTACAGAGGTTCAACCCAAACTGTATTCCACGTCAAAATAAGGCACAATATCAACTTTGACAACTGCAACCCCTTCCACATCAAATTCCTTTTCCCTATTGTAGTAGCCGGCTCTGAGGACACAATGTATCGATGAAGGAGGCAAAGGTGACTACTGTGACTTCCTCAGCATGATAGTTACAGTTGTACAACGATCAGTGGATGTGACCAATTCTGGCCATGCCACATGACTGTCGGCCTTATTTTAGGTGGCCAACTCTAGCCCTGGTGATCAGTTTACTGCTCTGAGCCTAATGTAGCATGCTAACTTCACTACATCAATGGCTGCATATATATTTATTGGACTTTAGCTATAGACTCAAGTGATGGCTATCTGCTTCGACTTCCTTCAATAAAATGGGCAAGCTACAAGAGATTCGAAAGCAATTATACACTCTATAACAGCAAAATCAACACTTTGAGCAATGCCAACCCCGTCACAACTAGATTCACTCCAGCAGCAGTTGCAGAAAACAGTGTAGCAAGAAATTCTTTCAACTTTTACTCCATTTAATGTAGCTACACTGGAATGTGATATTTATTGCAACACTTAGGACAGATTTTGAGGCCTTCAAGGTAAATTGACCAGAGCAGCATGGTGCAATTTTCTTGTTCTTTTCCCCTCCAGAAGTTTTGTATATTTTGCATAAATTGTTTCCAGACTTGATCCCAGTATGTTATCCTTTACAGAAACTTGACAGATCATCTACTCATTGCATTACACACGTGCACATGGTAGCCACTAGGTTAGGATTTAACTAACATGAATTACTGTCATGATGATAAAAAACTTCGGTAGTTGATTTATACGGCCTTAGCTGTCATTGTTAGCTTGTAGACACAAACTCTGCCTGCGCGCAATCATATGCAGACACACTCATCTGTGAAGGGTAGGTGCACTTTGCCTGCAATAGGAGTGTTCTCTCTACAGCTATTAAATCTTTTGCTCCATTGTTGGACAAAGTATTAACAGTTAAACAGGATTTAAAATTTTATTGTTTATTTTTCTATCTCAGTTGCATATTTATTTTTGTGATGTAACTAGTTTTGGTCAAAGTAGATCATCGTCAGATCTATGGATGGTAGTTGTGTGAGTAACCTGTCACATCATACTGTCAGCAATAGTGAAAATTGTTCAATGATTTGAAGTGTCATCCTCAACAGATCAGCATATAAAAGATCAGTTTTATGTAACCACATTAAAACTGCTGTAATGTGGGTCCTGGTGGCCCCTTTGGCAGACAGACTTTCTCACACAGCTGGTGGCCCTTTGACCCCTGCCACATTATCATCACCATCATGCCCAGTATTTCTGGATGTCACATCTTCTGTTGAATGATTCCTGTTTAACAGCATTGCACCTACATTCCTGTTGATGTTTGAAGTCTTGTCCTCACTGTTTTATGCAACATTGCTTGCAGGAGTGCTCACATCAGAATTTGTGATATAACTATTGCCATAATAGAGCCCATTTAAATAATGCCTGCAATAGGAAAAAATATTCGTAGCAGTTCATAGTTAAATCATTTTCATATAAATGGATTAATTACAGTATGGAATGCTATTAGATACAAGCCCCATATTGTGAATTTTGCTACCAATCATAGCTAGGCTAATAAATTTTCAAATCAACACCATGCATCAGTTTAACTAATTGATGAACAAACTTACATTAGTTTAGCTTCTCCACTGCTAAGTGAAACCAATAATATTGATAATATATGTACCCTGATGCCTTTGATGCTTTCAGGTTTTCAGTGTAAGATAAAATTAATGGCTTGATAGGTTCTCATTCCAAAACTTTGAATAATCATTCTACTAAATTTGCAGAATTATTTTCACCTGGACTTGAAGAGACATTTTTTTTCAGTGTTGTTTACCTGCTTTGGACTGCCTTAACAGGTATGACATAATAATGGTCTAGAAACTTTTAGCATTGTACTTGAGAATGGCATAAATACCAAAATCTGTATAGTACAGAAGCTAAATATAGTAATACACAGTCAAATGGCAGTTTATTCTTTTAAAAAATATTGTGCGACTGTGACTCAATACCAGTGAAAACTATTTACTAACTGTTTCTTCTTGTCTGACATGTAGCTCAATAATGCATCTAGATTTCTCATAAGTAGCTGAAAATTTTCTAGAGGGGATTTGTAGACTGCTAAAATTATAAGAGAAGTATTCTACAGTAACAGCTCACAAGCACGTGCTTCTAGGTTCTGATCAACACAAAAACAATTTGTTTCTGTGTTTTTGACTTAGTGTTCGACTTTTACACGTGTTGCAACTCCTCCTCTTTCTGTGGTATTTCTGCATGAAAATGATGCTACTCTGTAGTCCCTGATATTTAAATACTCCAACCCTGTGGTTACATGGCGTTCAGAGAGGCACAGATCATCTAAGCATACAAGAATGTCATCTATCTTGTTTTTTAACCCCCTGATGTTGTGATGAGACAAATTTATTTTATTTTTCTTGATACTGCTACATATATTGTTGCCTTTTTCTGCTCTAATTTCTTTCAATACTGACTGACTGTAACTGACTCTAACCTAAAAATATCTGCCCCTTTGACTCCAGTAATCACAGGGCTTTCCTGTTGTGTGCTCGTAGTGCCCATTACACTTTTTGCAAGATGCCCAGCTAATCTTTCCTTCCCCGCCTATTCAGGTGCAGGCCAAGATTTGTGTATTCCTGTCTCACAACTGCAGCAACAGGCATGACACAGGTATGAAACTTTGTTTCCATCACAAACAATCCACCCAGCTCTTCGTTCACATGGTCAATAGCTATGATATCCCATTGCTGGTCATGTCACTGCAAAACCTCCACAAATCACATACAACTGTGTGCTGTTGCTGCTTCTATTTCCTCTAGGTCACCTTTAATGTTATATTCTAAGCTGCTCCTCCTACTAAAAGTATCTTATCTTCACCACCAAAATTACTGCACAAGGCCCTTTTTCTTTCTATGTGATTTTTCTACTGACCTAGCCTTAAAGATATTTCTACAAGTCTGCTGCACTGTACTTTGTTCAAAAACTGGTTGATGCTCTTCTCCTACTTCAGGTACCAAGTCAAACTGATTGCTAACTAGTATTTGAAATGTGATTTCTGAGATCTTCCCCTTCTGCCAATTACTTGGCACCTTTTTCCAGCTCCCATTGTCTCTTTCCTTCTTCAGCCTACCTAATTCAAAATATGTCGTCTGTAATTCCACATGAAGGGCACAAATCTTTTGCCCCTGTTCAAAGATTTTCTTGTCTGAACTACATAATACTCAACTCCATAGAAGAGCCTCATCTGATACTTTTTAGGCTACCCTGCTACATTCTCCCTAGTGAACACCAACCCACAATCCTGCCATGTTTCTCCCATACCAATTAACCTATGACAACATCCACATTTGTCACTCATGACCCTACTCTTACAGTAAACTAAAAACCACTACAACACACTTAAATTATTATAAAGTAATAATCAGTAAAACTTACCTTTCGGTGAACTGTTCACCTGATTTCCAGGCAAAACTGACAGTATCAGGAAATTGTGTAACGAACTGTAATGAATTGAAAACAACACATAAAGATTAGATGGAGAGCAGACATTAGCACAAGCTTGTAATCACACCACCAATATTCACTGGACATAGTTTTTAAATAATGGAAGACACGAAACAAATGAAAACCCAGAAAATCATGATACTTATAACAACAGTATTAAACAAACACTATCCGGAAATTTTAGAAAGCACGTCAGTGCATCCAAAACAGCTTGTAATTATCTGCAACTGTTGTTGTTTATGTCTGAGCATGACCACCCGCCACAGCTTCAAGTCTC